>NC_050462.1:40519928-40819928 GCF_903995425.1 Onychomys torridus
CAACTTCTGGCTTACCAAGGAGCTCTGGCTGGTGATGGCAAATTCTCTTTTACTCCGGCTAGTGAACACAGATTTAATAGAATTAGACAATTAACCATTGTTTGCAATCTTTTGATGAGATAATCGATCTATACTGCAATCCTCAGTGGATAAAACCCAAGGAGGGTGTTGGGCCCTTTGGAGGTACAGACAGTTGTGAGCCACCATGTGGGTGCTGGGTATGAACCCTGTGTCTTCTGGAAGAGCAACCAGTGCTCTTAACTACTGAGCCATCTCTCCAGCCCCCTTTACCCCTTTATTTAAATGATAGTTGAGGCTGATGCTATTGTAAAATGTACTCTAAGTTTGTGAAAACTTCACTTCTGTTGGTTCTGGAATTCTCACGAGAGTATAAAGAGTTTATAATCTTTTCAACTGAAGTGCAGGAATGAGAAGTGGGTGAATAAAGAAACAGGACCTCAGACTTATTCCAGTTATTTATTTTTTTTTAGAGATAACCATGCAGTGGGTGCTACTATCACCCCATTGTACAGACTTGAAAACTGAGGTCCAGAGAGGCGAGGCAACTTTCCTGTAGTTATTATCTAGTTTAATAATAGAACCGATCTAGGATCTGGCCTCAGCCCTCACGCTCACAATCATTGTTTCCCTGCCTGTAGGATTGCAGACATTATCATGCTAATCTTTTCCCCAGGTTTCCCACTGGGAAAGAACCCACCTCTTCCTCCAGAAGTTGAGTTTAATAAGGAAGGCTCATTGGCTGCCTTGAGGAGAGCCTCAGATGGGGGGGGTGAGGTGGGGCAGTGGCAGGCTCCAGTGTTGCAGATAGCAGTGGTGGGGTAAATGAATGTATCCAGGTCTCTGGAGGAGATGATAAAATTGTTTTTAACTCAAGTCGAGAATGTTAAGAGTTTGCTAATCCATGGAGAACCCAAACTGTCCCTCCTGCTATTGTTTTCCACACAGATATTCGAGATAATTACCTGTGGGAGCTTGGGCAGGTGTTTTTTCCCCCTCTTTCTTTTGTACGCTAAAGCCACAAGGGGTCCCAGCTCAGTCTGCACAGGGCAGCAGAAGCTGCTTCAGTGAGGAAGGGGACTCTGAAAAGCCCCCAGCCTGGAGCTCAACATGAGTGCTCCTCCTCCTCCTCCAAATTATAATGTCTGAGCATGGCGTGACGTGAGGTCCGTTTTTAAAACAAATTTATTTGTTTAGTGTGTGTGTGTGCACACGAGTGCGTGTACATGCTGCATTCCTGTGTGGTGGCATTTATGTGGAGGACAGAGACAGACAACTTTCTTTTTTCTTTTTTTTTTTTTTTTTTTTTTGTTTTTTTGAGACAGGGTTTCTCTCTGTAGCTTTGGAGCCTGTCCTGGACTAGCTCTGTAGCCCAGGCTAGCCTTGAACTCACAGAGATCCATCTGCCTCTGCCTCCTGAGTGCTGGGATTAAAGGTGTGCGCCACCATGGCTGGCGGCGAGAAGAGCAGTTCTTGCTGGAAAGTGTGTTCTCATCAGGAAGCACCTCTTAGCTTGATGCTCTGCCCTTCCTGCTGAGCATTGGGTGTCTAAAATACAGACTGTCTGTCAGAATGTGTGTAGTCTGCTGCATTTACATTTAATTACATGTGATTTACATTATATTTCCGGCCATTTGTGCCAAGTTCTACAGGTTTCCCTGTCAAGTAGTGATATGGAAATTCCTTTATAAATACACTTATCTCAGGCAAGCATTCATGGAAGGAAAACATTAAACAAATAACGTTAAAAGGGCTCCTGGACTGTGTGAACGATACACCTGAGCCCATGGAAGAGTCTACCAGAGATGGCAAGAGCGTGCCAGCCGGTCAAGGGCAGGGGTGAAAAGTGAGTGAGGGAGCGACAGGCACCATTTTGTGGGGGTGAGGTGTCACTGCTTGTCACTGTGAAGGCTGGGAGTTCAAAGTTCAGCTAAGATTCCACCAGTCACAAACTTTTATAGACGTGTCAATGATTGTAATACTCGTGAACCACCGCTTCTTAGACGTTACATGAATCTTTGTGTGTGTTTCTGTAGATCCGAGGAGAAAATTAAGCACTTCAGCCAACTTAAATCTGAACTTTTTTTTCGAGACAACACTTTGAGTAAGATACTGTGTTTAATTACGGAACTTAGAGTAGCAGCCCAGAGAAATTTCATCCTGAAAAGACTTTTCTGGAAAGTAAGTGTCTTGTTCTTCGTCTTTAAAACTTGTCTTATCTGGTTATCAAATCTAACCACGAATTAAAATAGAAATACCAGTTGTATTTTGGTGCTCTGGGTTAAAATGGTGATTATATTTAATGTAGTCATGTTTTAAAATTTAAAATTTTGTGAGGTACTCGATAACACACAGGTGTATAGAGGAAGATGGAGCTAAATGGAAGCCCCCATACCAGGCAAGTGAAACGTGGAGTTGATATTGTCTAAGGAGAGATGGTAGGCAGCAAGCTTTTGGTATGGGAGATGGAGGAAAAGGAGATTTTTGAAAGTTTCTCCACACACGTTTTCCTTTAGTAAAAATATATATTAAAAAATGCCACCGGATGTTGGTGGCGCACGCCTTTAATCCCAGCACTCAGGAGGCAGAGGCAGGTGGATCTCTGTGAGTTCGAGGCCAGCCTGGTCTACAGAGCGAGATCCAGGACAGGCACCAAAACTACACAGAGAAACCCTGTCTCGAAAAACCAAAAAAAAAAAAAACAAAAACAAAAACAAAAAACAAAAAACAAAAAAAAACCCAAAAATGCCTTTAAGCACAGGATTGGTTTTTTTTTTTTTTTTTTAAAGAAATGTGATCCCTAGTGAGTCCTGACAGCTTGAGTCTCAGGTGGTAAGTTAAAAGTACTCCATTCTCAGTTTTTACTGGAAGGCATTAAGAAGCCACAGTGAGAAATGGTAAGCACACATTAGGGCCTCTACAGTGCCCTTGGCCACACATGTCGCTGCCTCCTTCTTAGTGAGCAGCTGTGAAGTTCACAGACACTCAGTCGTTCAAGCCATTGTAAGGTGCTTGTGTGCCGGTGAATAACCATGTTGGTTTTGCAGATGAGAGCAGCCTGCTGTCTTAGTGTGGGTGGCTCTAAGGAAGTCCCTAGGGTGTGGGTTCGCTGGACCAGCAGCCTCAAGCAAATCAAGATGGTCAACGACCCTAATGATAGGAAAGAGCAGCTAGAGAGAGTTAACTGGTCACACAACAGTTAACCGGTTTATCACAACAGGGTAAGGGCATTACGCTGCACCGTCTGAATAGTCAGAAGTGGTAGATCCTATTAGGAACATGTCATGCACACTTTGACTCTAGGACTTCAGAGAGTTGTGGGGAAATACAGAGATAGGTACCAGGCACTAAAATAACTAAGGGCGTTGATTATGAAAATGAAATTCATACGGAAAGGCTAAAGAAAATGGATTATCTCCTACCCAAGGAACCTGCAGACCTCCCCTGCCTGTGCATTATCCATTTCATCTACCCTAATTGTGTAGATTTGTTTGCCCAAAGACCTTCTGCAGACTTCCTTAGTAAACTGAACAAGAACGTGTGGCTGTACTATTTAACTGGAAATGACTTTTTTTTTTTTAAGATTTATTATGTATACAGCGTCCTGTCTGCACATATCCCTGCAGGCCAGAAGAGGGCACCAGACTTCATTACAGATGGTTGCATGTGGTTGCTGGGAATTGAACTCAGGACCTTTGGAAGAGCAGTCCGTGCTCTTAACCTCTGAGCCATCTCTCCAGCCCAGCTGTAATATTTAAAAGGACCTTTGCTTTGGCAGGGCAGGGTAATCAGTGGGGAGCCGAGATCTGGCTAGGGAAGATGCTCAGGGAACTAATCCAGCTGTTGATTTTCCTAAAGAAGGGTTCGAGCCCAAGGCTGAGAGAAGTGAGCAAATTGAGATGGGAGCTGTTTCAGTGCCCGAGTGACATCACCCTTGAACACCAAGTCATCACTTAGCACCAGGGGCTCTGCTTGGTGAGGGTGCAGAAGCAGGTTCTCCTCAGAACGACACAGAAGACTGTCAGATGTAGAACCAGGGCCTGGAAGAGGACTGGAGGGGCGGGGCCCAGAGAAACCCACTTGGACAACCCAAACAGAGGATTTGAAGAGGATTTTTAAGTAGGAGAAAAGGCGCTACCTGGCGTTAGAGAGGAGGAAGTGTGTGGCTGTTGCTAGTATTGGCCTGGAGGCCATTTTAAGCACCTCCAGTCTTAAAGCAGGCCTGATGGAGGTGGCATTGCTGTAGAGCAGAAAGATGGCAGAGAACGAGGCCAGGCTGTGCTCATGCAACCCAACCCTTCATCTCTCTCACCATGTATACTGTTTTTTGGTTTTTTCGAGACAGGGTTTCTCTGTGCAGCTTTGCGCCTTTCCTGGAACTTGCTTTGTAGACCGGGCTGGCCTCGAACTCACAGAGATCCACCTGCCTCTGCCTCCCGAGTGCTGGGATTACAGGTGTGTGCCACCACTGCCCAGTGTTTTTTTGAGACAGGGTTTCTCTGTGTAGCTTTGGAGCCTATCCTGGATCTCGCTCTGTAGACCAGGTTGGCCTCGAACTCACAGAGATCCACCTGCATCTGCTTCCCAAGTCCTGGGATTAAAGGCGTGGACCACCGACTGCCCACCCTGAGCTGGGTGTGATGATTCCAACACCAGGTGGTACTCTCCATTCGCATCCGCTCCTCTATTCTTTGCTGTTTGTGGTACATGTCTTCCTTTTTTTTTTTCTTATTGTAGACCTATCTGTCCTTCAAGGCTCGGCTCAACTGCCACAGTTCCTTTCCTTGTTATCCTCAGTGAGGAGCCGAGGCACCTTTGATACTTGTAGTCCGAGGTGCTCGGTTCCGTAGACACTATCTACACATGACTATTAAGCATTTGGCATTTGGATGTGGCCAAGGACAGAGGCAGTGGGATTTTAACTTTAGTCAATTTAAATAGCTCCCGTGGCAGCTGGTGGCTGCCGTACTGCGCAATGTCAATTTTCAGCATCACCTGTAGCATTTTAATAACTCGGCAAACATTGATTACATTCCTAATCAGTGTGAGGCATGGTCACAGGCATTAGACATGGAAGTGTGATTTAGACAAGAGTTCTTACCCTCAAGAACCAAGCATGAGGGGTTGGGGATTTAGCTCAGTGGTAGAGTGCTTGCCTAGCAAGCACAAGGCCCTGGGTTCAATCCTCAGCTCAAACAAAACAAAAACAAAAACAAAACAAACAAACAAAAGAACCAAGCATGTCTACTCCAGCTGTTGGCTCAGGGCTCTAACCTACGACAGCATGCTCAGGCCCAACACAGTGCATGCATATCCCATGTCCTGCAAGCTATTTTATTAAATTGAAATTGTATTCTCCTGTGAAAAATTAATCTATTGTGAAGTTTAGGAATAAAACCACCCATTTCATGCTTCACATTTGAAAATACTAGTCCCCTTCAGCCTAATGCCATTAGCTGGACTAAAAGAGATCTTTGAGTTCAGTTTGTGGAATGCGAAAGGACAGAGTGAATAGAGGTCACGGGGGTATGTCTCTATTTAAAATCTTTCCATGTGTTTGTGGCTCCTCCATGATCCTGACCATATATATGCACCACGGATATCCAGGAAATTTATCTTTACACTCTCTCTCTCTGCCACAACCGAGATCTTTTCTCATGTTCATTTATGCAAAGTTAGCATCTCTGACTAAGGAAAGACAACATTCTCAAATCCTTTCAGGAGGATTAACCTTACTATTAAAAAGATTGCCTTTCACGGCCGCAGCTAAAGCCCTGGTAGGTTTTGGGAGCCAGAGCCTGGGTGCTGTCCCCTGGAGCTAATGCTGAAGCACGGAGATTAGAAGTACTTCCAATGTTTGGTGCTGGGTAAGAAAGTCAAAATTTCCATCTGTATTTCCCCTGCAGAGGTTCATTTGGCTGGCTCATTTTGGAGGCTCATTGGTTCAAGATGGAAGAACCACATCTCAAGAGGCTCGGGCCGGGTGGTGGTGGCAGCGCACACCTGTAATCCCAGCACTTGGGAGGCAGAGCCAGGCGGATCTCTGTGAGTTCAAAGCCAGCCTGGTCTACCAAGTGAGTTCCAGGAAAGGCGCAAAGCTACACAGATGCCCCACCCTGCAGTGCGGGGCAAAAGAAGACCACCTGAGAGAATCTTTCAATAAAAGAAACCATGCGTGGTCATTGGAAGTACCTACTTGTCAGCCCTGATTATCTTACCTAGTAAAACCAAGGTGCTGTGAGCCGAGGAGATGGCTCAGCAGGTAATACACTTGCTGCCAACCTGAGTTCATTCCCTGGGAGAGAACTGTCTTAAGCAAGCTGTCTGTCAGCTTCCGTGTGCACGCTGTGGCATGCATACATAACATGCCACCCCCAAATAATTAAAAATGTAATTTTTAAATAGAAAACAAAAAAAAATCAAAGTGATAAAAATTAAAATGGTGATCACTGTTGATCTGTGATCTGGCACTAAGTACCATCTTAGCGGGAACTAGCCCGTAAGCCTTGGAGTAAGCGTGGCAAGGGCCTCCCTCAGCCTAGACTTGTCAGTGAGGCTGCCAGCTGAAACCGGGTGCGTGTGGGTGGCGCTCTGCCCACGGCGTAACCGCATTCTCCTCATCTAGATGGCTTTCGTGGCCAGCATTGTAAAGCGGGTGGTGAAGGGGCTGTCAGCCTCGCTCCAGCTGCTGACTCCCTGCCAAGCGGTTCTGTTGTACCAGCAGTTCTACATCCTCAAGAGCTGCTTGCTGTACAGCAAGGCTCTGGCCGAGTACCTCAGGAGTGACCACAGCGAAGAGTTCAGGTAAGGAAGAAAAGAGGGTGCCGACCCAAAAGGCTCGCTGCTCATGTTCACGGACGCTGCCCACAGGACCCCGTAGTTAGGGTCAACGGTGATGGAAAATTCCACGTTTGTTTCCAGTAACACTTTTATTCCATCACAGGTAAGGTGGAATGGGGGACAGTTCTAAGAACCTTTGAGGAGTGTCCCCAGCCCAGAATCTACCTGTCAATCATTGTCACTGGCCTGTGCGCAGCCTACATTGCTCCGAGGTGTAATGGTTTATTCTCGGGTAACAAGCCCTAGTGACGAAGGGGATGATAAACTAAGAACCGTGAGTTCAAGTCCGTTGCTGCACACACACTGGGGATGACCAATCAAGAAAGGGGCACAGTAAACAAGCGCACTGGGGGATCTGTTGTTGATTTGTTTTATTTACACTTGTCACCCCCAGTAGGAGAACAGTAAGCAGCAGCAGCAGCAGCAGCCAGGATGGTTCCGTCCATCCGTCCATCTGTCCCATCCGGCTCTGCTGCCCCTCAGGGTTCCACTTCGGCTCCAAGGCTCACAAGGCCAAATGCACTCAGCAACACACGCTGAACTAACTAACATGCATTTGAGAAAAGTTAGGGTAGTTTTTGCCATCAATGAGAAGGGCGTGGCTTCGCACTTGGTTCAGAGGGAGACATCAAAAGATGCCAAGGCATACATGATGGCTTTATATGGGCTTCCAAAGGAGTAAAGTCAGCCCTCTGTGTAGACTCTCTCTTTCCAGCATGTGGCATTACACCAGAAGGTCCATTCTGGATACCATAAAAGGGATTTATTTGACATCAAGTGGATCCCACAAAGCAGTCCCAGCACCCCCCCCCCCTCCCCCTTTCTAACTTACTTTTCCTTCTCATCAGGAAAAATTGACATAGCGTGAAATTTTACCCCTTCAGAGCATATAATTCGGTAGCTTTGAGTACACTTTACAATATTTGGCAACCATCATTACTGAACTGCAGAACATTCTCATTATCTAAAGGAAACCCAGTACCCATTAAGCAGACATCCCATCCCCGCTCCCCCTCAGCTGCTGGCAACCACTTGCTTACTCTTCTTCCAGACAATCATCCAACAAGTGACCTTCTGCCTCAGCTCTTTCCTGTATCCTATTTCCAAGGCCTATCCATGTTGTAGCATGTATAGCTCAAAACTCCTGCCCCAACCTGCTTGTCTGTTTTGAGACAAGGTCTTGCAGTGGAGCCCAGACTAGTCTGGGACTCACTACGTAGCTTCGGTTGGCTTTGAACTCACTGCAAGCCTCTTGCTCTAGCCTGAGTGCTGTGATTATAATTATAATGATCTCATGTGTCACCAGCCCTAGCCTAATTATAAAAGACCTAGTTCTAAACTTTAGAAACAATCAGGACAGCTGGTGAAAAAATGGTATCATGCTCCTGGATGGCCACAGCTGGCTGGAGCTGCTAGCAGGACCCTGTCAGGAAGATTGTGTGCCCTTTGGCTAATTTCCTCCTCCTCTCTTCCCACCTCCATAGTTTACATTTCTTGTGGACATTCAGGTGTGTAGTTTTTATTTTAATCCAGTGGTTTTCGATTTACTTTGCATTAGAATCATCTGGGTAGTTATAATACTGAGTGGACCTTCTGTTCTGGTTCTCCTGGGGGCATGGTCTGGGCACTGACAGTCTTTAAAAGCTCCCTACCGGGGTTGGGGATTTAGCTCATTGGTAGAGTGCTTGCCTAGCAAGTGCAAGGCCGTGGGTTCGATCCTCAGCTAAAAAAACAAAACAAAACCAAAAAACCTCCCCCAAGTGATTCTGGTATTCACTCAGGGCTGAGAACCATTTGATGCCACCCTAGGGGATGGCTGAATGCTGTCTATATATATATATATATATATATATATATATACATATATATATATATATATACATATATATATATATGTTTGTTTGTTTTTTCGAGACCAGGCTGGCCTTGAACTCACAGAGATCCGCCTTGCTCTGCCTCCTGAGTGCTGGGATTAAAGTCGTGTGCCACCACCACCCAGCTGACTATCTATATTCTTATGTAGAAGCCTCTGTATGTAGAGGATGTGGGCACTAATCTCTTGCTCTTCCCTTTTGACTGGTCCTGATGGGTTATTTGAGCTTGCCCCCTGCCTGCTCCATTCTGTGCACTATCAGAACCAACATCAGAATCCTCACACATACTTTAATGAAAACAGTCCTGTCCTGTCTTATCGTCTTGGTTACTGCCCCCGTGGCAGATCCACTATTAATTCCTTTCTCAAGTGAAGTATGTCTGCTCGCTGAAATGCACACATAGCAGAGACTTTGTCGGTCCTGAGTACAGGAGGTTGGAAGTCTGAAAATGTTGCATCTCGTGGCTAAGACTCCCCCGACCCCCACCCCTGACCTTGTGCAGTGAGTATGAACACACTGGCTGAGCCAGTGTGAAAATTCTCATTTTTAAAGGTGTTTTGTTTCTCTGTGACTTGCAGGTACTTCATTCATATGCCAGCCTTGGAAAAGAGGCTCCCTGTGTGCTACCCTATTACGGAGCCCACCACTCAGCTCTGTCATGAAGTTCTACAATTGATTGAACAGAAACAATATGCAAAATTTTAGAGGAGATAAAGTATAAAGTATTCATTGAAGTCTATAGTTATGAGAAACAGCCTTTTGACTTATTTAATATCTTTTAGTTAAATGTTCATTAACACCTCTTTAAGAAGCCTTAACTTTTTAAGTAATCATGCCTAGGCTGAGAGCATGCAGCTCAGTGGGATAGCCCTCACCTAGCATCTGTGAAGACATGGGTTCAAGATCCCGCACAGGAAAAATGGAACAAAAAGCTAAGCACCACAAACACCGTCTAAATCTTTCTTGACATACGTAAAGTGGTGTGCCTCTCCAGAATGAAAGGTTCCTAATAGATGTGAAACACAGTCAGGGCACAGAGGTACAGAGCAGCTGAGTGTGCAGAATCTATCTGGTGGGCTCTGTGGGTGCAATAAGGGTGATGGGTAGAAGCCACTGGAACGCCCACAGCTAGACGGTTGTAGGAAGTACAGACTACACAGTGAGCTTGAGAGATGCGCCCAGCAACGCACGGCACCTTCTCCTCCACCTGGAAATCTTCCTACAGCCAGAGTATCTGGGCAGCAATGGGCAGGGGAGCAGTCACAGGTGCACAGAGGAAGAGGGGAAACAGGCCAGACTTCCTGTGGCACAGCACCTGTTTCCTGCCTGGGGTGGGGGGTGGGCATTCTGAACCATCCTGTGGAAGGAAGGCTACTCACAACCTCTCACAAGAGGCTTCCACCACACTGTGTGCCTTACACTAATAGAGTCCCCAAATCCTCCCTGTGAGCTGTTGGGTTTGGACGTCTAAGAACACCAGGACTGGGTTTTCTGTTCAGCATATGACGGCCTGAGGAAGGACCAGAGGAAAGTCTACCTCTGAAGAAAGCACTCCCTGGCCAGCTTGGCCAGCAGCGGGCAGCAGAACCACAGCTGGGGACTTTGCCAAGGAGGTTCTCTTAGGTTCTTGCCATTAATTTGTCCAGCAATATTTAAATCAATTATTTTACAGTGATCATGTTTTATACTGTAACATTTGTATAACGTTTGACTGATTGTCCAAGACATTTTTTTAGATTTAATACTTACACAGCTTTGTAAATATTCTAAGCCTAGACCTATTCTAGCTGTCGATGTAACTCAGATGATGGTAGGGCACTTGCCTAGCGTGTGGGAGGCCCTAGGTTCAGTGCCCAGCACCACACACACATACACACACACACACACACACACACACACACACACACACACACACACACTGTAAAATCGGCTTCTAAATATGAGATTTTGTGTTTAAAATGTACACATGGAGCCGCGCAGTGATTGCGCATGCCTTTAATCCCAGCACTCGGGAGGCAGAGGTAGATGGATCTCTGTGAGTTCGAGGCCAGCCTGGGCTACAGAGTGAGTTCCAGGACAGGCTCCAAACCTACACAGAGAAACCCTGTCTCAAAAAACCAAAAAGAAAAAAAAATGTACACATGGAGACACTTTTAGCTTCTCAAATTGCTCCACTGAGAGGCTGTGGGTGGGTGAGGAGGGATCCATCTTATTTGTTCCAGATCTCAGATGCATCAAGATGGTGCTCACCTGTTCCCGGCTGTGGCAGCCGCCTCCTCACTCTGCTTGGCCCCCACAGGCCCTCCTCACAGCTCCAGTCATGACTTAATTTGCCAGGTTCCCACCGTTTACAAGTTCTTGTGCGCCTGTTCGATTGTCAGCACAATATCAAGTACACAGAGGCAGAGCTATTGTAAGACTCTTCAGAAAAACATAAACGCAGGCCTGAGCTTCCAACTCGGAAACAACCCGGTATACCGTTACTTGCAAAATAATGTTTTGACACATTGATAAAAATATTTTTGTTTGCAGATTATTTATAATAAATTGTTAGCCTTATTTGCTTGTATGAATTTTTTTTTTTTAGTTTGACTTTTTAAAGGTCTTAGGTATTATAATTTTGCAAAAAAAAAAAGTGTAGGAAATGAACCCTTCGTTCAGGAATCTCATTTCTAGTTCTGACTCACATAACTATTTGACCTCAAGCCAGTAGGTGCTCTTTCTAGGCCTTGTCTCTTTATGTTCCTCTATTGTGTAGCAGGATGAGGCTGGCTGGTCTCCAACTTCTCTTTAGTGTTCTCCGCCTGTAAACAACACTTTGATTATTGAAACAGGGTCTCACATAGCCCAAGCCTTGAGTGCTCAGTATGGCCAAGGGTGACTTTTCCTCCATCTCCCATGTGCTAGTATTGCAAGTATGAGCCACCACACCTGGCTTGGGACACAACACTCTTCTCGTTGTATTTTTGTGTGTGGGTTTGTAGAGGCCAGAAGGGGGTCACGTTGAACCCCTGGGAGCTGGCGTCACAGGGAGTTGTGAGCTCCCTGATGTGAGTGAACTCTGATTCTCCGGAAGAACAACAGCAAGTGCTTTGAGTCATCCCTCTGGCTCCTGTGCACGAGACTTACCACTCTGAAATGGTGTAGTGTGTTCCTCTGCTCTGGTGGCTCAGATTCCAAATAATCCTGCATTTCTGTGTCATCAACACTATCACAAGGTCTCCAAGGCTCATTCACTACCATGAGTTCTCCAAGCCTTCTCTTCCCTCATCACTACGAGGTTCCCAAGCCTTCTCCCTCATGACCATGCTGTCTTCAAGTCATCCTTTATCACCCACCAAGAAGTCTGTATCTGGATGAAGACCGAAAACACAAACTCACAGGTGAATAAAGTAAAGCAATTCCGCTATGAAAGTAGAATTTAACAAAAAAAATAGAATTGTTGTTAAAGCCAAACTGAAATACACTTGGGACTGAGAAACCGGCCACTGCACTGAGAAAGCTCCTAGTCTCTGTGGCATAGGAGAGGCATTCTTTTGACTATTAAGTTGAAAATTCATCTCCAGCATCTGTAGGAGTGTGGTTTAATGGACAGGCAAGGGTTTCTATTGATGATTGCCAATGAAGGGTGATGCTCTAATCGATGCCATTCACACAAGAACTACAAGGGTAGGCAGACAGCTTTGCAGCCATGTGACACTCAGCTTTAGGTCACTGTAACAAGCACCTGAGATAACCAGCTTACGTTTATTTCGTCTACCGTTTCTAGGCTTCGGCCTAGATCAGGAGGTTCCGTTGTACAGGCCTCTCTGGTTGGAGGTGCTGGGACAGCACAGGGCAGGCCACAACTGCTCACCTCACCACGAGCTGAGGGACCAAGAGGAATCAGCAGAGTGTGCAAGAGGGCTGCTGTCCCACAATCCCATGCGGGACATGCTTGCTCTTAATGACCGAGAGACCTTCCACCGGGCTGTATCTCTTGGTTTCTCTACCTCATATTCAACCCCCACTCCTCTTAGATCCACTCCACCTCTACAACTTTGTGTTTCCTGTGTGTCTCTTACAACCCACTGAGTACAGTGCTGCTCAAGGACTCACAGGGGTGGCGCCATTCACACCCTTACAGATAACTGACTTTCCCTCCCCTAGCTGCTGTAAACTATAAACAAACAGCCCCTCAGCCAGGAGTCCTGGGCTTAGGACCATCCCCCTCCCTCCTCTCCCCCCACCCTCCACTCCTCCACCCTGCATGCTGGGATGTTGACTGGTTTGATCTTGTGTAGATTCTGTGCAGAAACCAACAGCTGCTGTGAGTGTCATGAGCACAGTCGTCCTGTCGTGTGCAGAAGACACTGTTGTGCCCCAGTCCTCCTTGACCTCTGACCCTTACACTATGACCCCACTTCTTAGATCCTGACTGAGCCTTGGAGATGTGTATGTGATACAGATTTCCCACTTGTGACCGAGGAGCACTCCATAAACATGTATTATCTGTACACGGATTAGCTGTTGGGATCAAATCTTTAAACACATGGCCCTTGGGGTACAGGGGGCATTTAAGGTCCCAAACTATAGAAAGTCCTATAAAGCCCTGCCCCCAGCCTTTGATTAGAACATTTAATTGACAAGAGAGCGACCCTATAATCATCCAGCCTTTACAGAGTTCCTAATTGACTGGGCGCATGAGAGGCTATAAATACAGTGTTCCTTGCCTTTACTGAAATCTACACACCCTACAGAAAAGCCTAGAATGCCTATAGCTGTGAGCATATTTTGCATATCAGCATGTCGGCTCTCACTCCCTGGAAGTTCTGCTTTGACTGTGCATATGAGTCCTTGTGAATGTATTCAACAATGTACCAGAGCGCAGTCCAGGACAAAAGCAACAGCCTGCTGCCTGCCATTGAGCTGGCATTGACGATGTTCTCTTTTCTTTCTCTGAGCCTGCAACCCCTTGTTTTATATTTAGTGTATTTGCAGAGTAGATGTATTGGAGGAAATTATTAAGGCAACTCCTTGTAGTTAAAAAGGTTTATTTTGGGGTAATTTACAGCCAGTAAAAGGGGTTGGTTATAGGATCTGGAAGAGGTGAGGTGTAGTTCAGCTGGGTTCTCTGGAGAACTCCGCTTTATCTACCATCCAGTATCCAGGATCACCAGGAACCAAGAGACTCGGCACATCTGGTTCTCAGGTCTTAAGGGCTCCTGTCTTGGCCTCACCCCAGGGGCACATCATAGGTAGATGCAGCAGTTACCAGAAGACTCACTAGGGAGTCTTCACTGGAACAGCTACATAGATGGGTCCCCAGGTAAATATGGAAAAAAAACTAGACATTTCTAGACGAATTTCAGAGTTTTGTTTTTCAAACTCCTAGGCGCATGTCATCGATGCCTGATTTCTCTTTGCTGTATTTACCTCTAACCTGTGGTTTATGAGATCAACTAGGATTGGACGAGTGGAAAGAGCAGGTCCAGTTCACCATCCGATCAAACGGAGCACTCGGATGTTTTTGTGTGTGCTTTGGATCTGAAGCGTTCTGTGACGAAGGCAGCATGAGAGTCCTTGTCTGAACATCAGGCGAGTGTGACTTTGTGGTAGACTCCATCCCCATGCTCTGTTTAGACCCTGGTTTACCTACTTACCTGACAAGAGAGAGCCTCTCTATAATCAATTATAAAATAACATGAAACTCTTTGAAGAGTTCCTATATATACAAATGTTCATACAAGTATCTATTTCTGTGATCAATATGTGTTAGAATGAAACATATGTCCTTGCCATTTTGGGGTCCAAAATTGTTGAGAGCTTCAATCCCATGTAGCCCTGAAAAGTAGAAAACCCCAAAAGATGGAGATTATTATGCTAATGGAATCGCTAACTCACTTAGGGTCTTCGTGTTTAAACGTATATCATTCAGTCTAATTCTCAAGGTTGTATTGCAATTTGTTGTAACATGGCTTATTCTCACACAAGTTTGGATAAACCATGAATCAAGTCACATAGTCTGGTTACACATTGTTGAGCAGGCATAGCATGCTTTATGTGAACATAAAAAGCTTTTCTTCTTCCGGTGTTTCCCCCTCGTCCATTCACCTCACTCCTCTCCAACACCCGTATAAGAAGCCAGGCATGGTTGTACATACATACGTCTGTCACCCTAGGGCTGTGGTAGCTGGGGGCAGGAGGATTACTGTGGCTTTCTGTCTGCCAGTCTATCTCCAGGTTCAGTGAGAGACCTTTTCTTAAGGGAATAAGGCCAAGGTGATGGAGCAGATTCATCCCCCCCCCCCCCCGAGACAGGGTTTCTCTGTAGCTTTGGAGTCTGTCCTGGACTAGCTCTGTAGACCAGGTTGGCCTCAAACTCACAGAGATCCACCTGCCTCTGCCTCCCGAGTGCTGGGATTACAGGTGTGCGCCACCACCGCCCGGCCAGAATTCTTAACATCCTCCTTTGGTTTCATTCATGCTTACAGGTAAGTGTTTGTGTGTACTACACAGTATAACCACACACACACACACACACACACACACACACACACACACAAACAAACACAAAAAAAGAAAAAAAGAGTTGGAGCCTACACCCCTTTTTTAGGATGGACCTGTGTGTAACATGAATCTTAAATGGTCTTATTAATAAAAATAACTGGAGGCAGGTAATGGGGTGAATGCTGGAAGATCAGAGAAGCAGAACAAGCCACAGCTACCTCACCTTGCCAATTCCTCAGCTGATCCTGTTTCCTCAGACTGGAATCCTCTGAGTCCTTATCCATATGAATCTCAGCTGAACTGCTGCTAAAAAGCCTGAAAGCTTAACCAGCTAAAAGCTTCTAGTTTCTGGTCTTCACACCTTATATATCTTTCTGCTTCCTGCCTTCACTTCCTAGGATTAAAGGTGTGAGTCACCATGCCTGGCTGTTTCCAGTGTGGCTTTAAACTCACAGAGATCCAGATGGATCTCTGCCTCCTGAGTGACAGGATTAAAGGCCTGTGTGCCACCATTTTCTGGCCTCTATATCTAGTGGCTGTTCTGTTCTCTGACCCCAGATAAGTTTATTAGGGTGCACAATATTTTGGGGTGCATAATATCACCACACCTGTGATACTCTAAAATTAAGTGGAGGAGTAAAGTTCATGACTACAGAGCCTAGTGTCGTGGAACAAGCCTTTTCTACACTATGAATATGTATTACTCTCATTGGTTAACAAAAAGCAGACAGGCCACTAGCTGGGCGGGAAGTTACGTGGGAAAGCCAAACTGAGAATGATGGGAAGGAGGGTGTAGTCAGGGGAGATGCCAGCCAGCTGCCCAGAAAGCAAGACATGCTAGAGGACAGGTAAAGTCATGAGCCGTGTGGCAAAATATAGATTAATAGAAATGTGTTAATTTAAATGTAAAAGCTAGTTAGTAATAAACCTGAGCTTATTACTGAGCATTTTCAAATAATATTAAGTCTCTGGTAATTTGGAAGCAACTATCAGGACAGGGAAGGGGCGGTCAGGAAATGTCTGTCTACACCTAAGTTTGTTTGTTTGTTTTATTTTTTGATATGCAACTCTGTGTATGTCTGTGCATGTGAGTACAAGTACTTGTACTCACATAATCACTCAGAGCTGGGGTTGCAGGAGATTGTGAGCCACCATGTGGCTACTGAGACTTGAACTCAGGTCCTCTGCAAGAGCAGCTGGTGCTCCTTACCACTAAGCCATCTCCGCAGCCCCCCCTCCCCAGTCTAATTTTTAAGGTCTCTCAGCTGCTGCCTCTACCCCTTAGAGACTGAATCACCATGCATCAAAGATGGAAGACGGCACCATGGGCAGACAGAGGCCAACAAGAATACAGTACCAGCTGCCATGCTTGCTATGACCTCAAAAGAGACCTGTAGACTGTCCAGAGTTCTAAGACAGCACCAAGTATGGTTTTAAGCCTGTCAGTGGTTTATTACATAGCAATAGACAAAACATTCACGAACAACTTCATCTGTTGCTCCTCAGAAGTCAACCTTTCAGCCGTGTTAGAGTAATTCCAAATTAAATAATTCACCACCAGCTAAGGCCACGCTAAGCAACCCAAGGGATTCACCTAGCCATTCACCCAGCTCCCCGCTACATCGCTAAAATCACAAGATCTCCTTTAACTGTTCTGAGTGGATTTAAGAACATCCTGCATGGCTTGTATAGCCCCTTGATTGTAAAAATATTTGTTTATATACTGGAGTCTGTGTCCTAACTGTCCCTTTCCAAATGGTAGCTGACCACCTTAGTCAAGTGTCCACTGGGTCAACCAAGATTGCCTCTTCCCTCACCCCTTCCCCTTCCAGCTTCTGGAAGGGTCTGTGGGAAAGTGTTACAAAGTGTTACAAAGCTGGGGACGAGAGTCCTTGGGTGTTCCTTCGTGGTGGGTCTGGGAACTTCTTCGCGTGAGGAAACCTTGCATCGAATGATTTCCTTTCCCCTTTCCCAAGCCTGGTCTCCTTTCCTTCTCTTGTTGCTCCATCATAGGACGTTGTCTTTGGTTCTGGATGGGCCAGGGGAATGATGGGTAGAGACAAGAAAAGAAAAGCAGGGCTTGTAAGTGATTGCCCACAAATCTGGAAAAGGCAGAGGGCCTCTTGGTCTCCTTCACTCCCACCCCAGCCCTGAAAATAACCATAACAACAACAATAACTTTTGACTACTACTTACTGGGTTTTGATGGGCCATCTTGCAATATCTACCATGGCTTATGTTTCTACCTGTCCTCCATAGTGCTGGCCTGCAAACACCTGGGGACAATCTGGCCTCCTCTGTGGCAGATACCCCATAACAATGGGTATCTGCCACAGAAGACTGCTCGGACATAGTTTTAAGCCAATAGAAAGTCTTTATTAGCCAGCTGGCCACTACACTGGGTTGTTCGGATCCTAGTGTCGCTCTGAGCCTTTCTTAGGAGAAACTTTTAAGTACAAAAACCAGGTTGACATACTTCAGTTAGCAAGAACACTTAGCCAGAGTAGAACTTCAGAAGCCAAAAAGCAAGGTTTGGACATTTAGGGACTTTCCCAGAACTATGGACTTTGATGGATTAGATTTTTGTTCTTGCTTTGGCAGGTAGTCCTGTCTACATGCTGAGTTTTATGATCTGAATGGTTCTTCCATCATGGAGTCAGTTGTGCTAAGGTCTGGGGACTCTGTTATACTTATAAAAAGGAGCAATGGCATTTTGCTTCCATTAGCAACCATAACCAGCAGAGGGCACAGGTGGATTAGGAAGAAAAAGAAATCAAGGCAAAATTATGCTCTAACAATGGAGCAATTTTTAAATAAAAAAAATTCATAATCTTAGGCAGGTTAGTTTGATTGACTACAGAATCCATTTTTTTTGTATATGCTTCTTATAACACAATGTATATACTTCAAGCATATACAATAAGATGTGTTCATTCACCCTTGGCAAATGCTTAAGGGTTTTTCTATTGTTAACATCTGCACGTGTCCTCTAGAACTTTTCATTTTGCATGGCTGAACAGCAACCAATGCCCCTGCTCTGGCAGCTGTAGTCTACTTTTGACTCTTTTGGATATCTTACTGTGACAGACTATGAGACGTTTGAAATTGGATTACAGTTTACATTGTGAGATGAACCTGAGACTTTGGGGACAAGGGGTGGGAGGTAGTGATTTAAAGAGATGTATTTAATTGTCAGAGTGAAGTTGCCATGGTTGATCTCAGACTTCAACTTGATAAGCTCTAGAATGCCCAATGGGGAATTGTCTTGATTGGATCAACTGAGGTGAGAGGATCAGCCTACCCTTCCCTGGGTGGAGCTCCTGGTGCTATTAGGAGAAAGTGAGCTGACTGTGAACATGTATTGCTCACTGACTCCTGGCTGTAGGTGTGATGTGATGGGCAACCTGGAGCTTCTGTTTCCATGACTTCTTTGCCATGATGACCTATTCCCTCAAACTATAAGCTGAAATTAATCCTCCTCCCTCCCTCCCTCCCTCCCTCCCTCCCTCCCTCCCTCCCTCCCTCTCTGTTTTTCTCTCCTACTCCCCACCCCCTCTCTGGGTTTTTTTGAGACAGGGTTTGTCTATGTAGTCCTGGCTGTCCTGGCTCTCCCGCTGCAGACCAGGCTGGTCTCGAACTCAGAGATCCACCTGCCTCCGCCTCCCCAGTGCTGGGGTTAAAGGTGTGCACCACCATTGCCTGACTGACCCTTCTCTTAAGTGTTTCTTGTTGGGGATTTGTTTGTTTGTTTGTTTGTTTGTTTGGCTGGTTGGTTGGCTTTTCGAGACAGGGTTTCTCTGTGTAGTTTTGGTGCCTGTCCTGGATCTCCCTCTGTAGACTAGGCTGGCCTCAAACTCATAGAGATCTGCCTGGCTTTGCTTCCTGAGTGCTGGGATTAAAGGCATGTGATGGCGGAGGCCTTTGTTGGGGATTTTGTCTCACAAGTAACTAATGTACTTATATAACTGGAATCATACAGTCTTTGTTGTCTTAACACTATCTTACTTAGCATAATATTCTCAGAATCGGTACTGTAGCATCTAGCAGCAACCCCTTCTCTTTTCCGCTGTATGTATATGGCATATATGTATATGTATGTATGCATTCTTTTATTCATCCTTTGAAAGATGGTTGAGTTGTTTCTACTAGTTGACTACTTTGAATGCTGTTACATTTTTGTACATGTACAAAAATTTTGTAGTAAGTTTTCAAAGTCTTGTTTTCAATTCTTTTGGGCACATAGCCTGAAGTGGTATTGCCAGGTCATACGATCCTTACATAAGGGCCTGAGAATATAGCTCTGTTGGTAGCATGCTGTTCATCTAGCATGCACAAATTCCTGAGTTCAGTTCTCAGCTCCACACAAGACTGGGTATGGTGGTATATACCAACAACCCCAGCACTCAGGAGGCAGGAGGATCAGAAGGTCAAGATCATCCTTGATTATTTCATGAGTTTGAGGCCAGTCTGGGCTATGTGAGACCTTGTCTCAAACAAACAAAATAAAAACAACTGCCTCAGGCTTTCGGGTTGAGATCTAGAAACCCTCACTTGAGAGTGTCTGTCGGTAGCAGGGAGGGAGATCTGTGTTTGAGGCACAGTGATCAGACAGGATGGCTGACCTGTGTGGGTCTGGCTTATGCCTTGTTCCTCAGCACTCTCTTTCAGTCTCAGAAGCACCCTCATTTTGATGATGTGTGTGAAGTGTTTTGTTTTGTTTTTTCGAGACAGGGTTTCTCTGTGTAGCTTTGGAGCCTGTCCTGGAACTCACTCTGTAGACCAGGCTGGCCTCGAACTCACAGAGATCCACCTGGCTCTGCCTCCCGAGTGCTGGGATTAAAGGCGTGTGCCACCACTGCTCATCTGTGTGAAGTTTTATGCCTTAGTCATGAATGAGTTCTGGCCCAAGACTTTTAAAATCGAGAAATACCTTTGTCATCGTAATAGGAAGGAACTATGGAGCCTCGCAGAGTTTCCTCGGAGAACATAGCTAGTTATATGTGAGCCACTCTGGGTGTCAAACCAAATTCAGACATGTTCTTCTGATCACTCGTTATGTTCTAGACTTCAGTGGACCCCCCTTGTTCTCCACATCCCCAAACACTGCTTTAAACCTGACAGAATACAAGGTCATTCCAGGGTAGGAAGAGCAGACTTCTGGAAGGGTCCACATTGCCTGAGAGGATCTGGAAGATGAGGACAGTTTTGTAACCATATGACACAATTTGGCTGACACCGTGGACGGGGTTGCTACACAACTACATGAATCTTCAATGAACTCCAAGTTTCAAGACTGAGTCCAGCTGCCAAGATGACTTCAGATGACTTAGCATGAACAGTAAGACAAAGATTTTATAAAATAGTGTTTTTTAAAAAAAAAAACAAAATGATTTCTTTTTTAAAAAAAGAAGTGTTTTGATAGCAAGTGTGGGAAGGGGTGGGGTGGGGTGAGGAGATGGAAGTATGTGTGTATATCTGTGTGTATGGTGGTGTGTGCGTGTGTGTGTGTGTGTGTGTGTGTGTGTGTGTGTGTGTGTGAACCAGACCAGATCCAAGAATCATGGTGGTACCCAGAGTGAAGCAAACTGAGATTGGTTTGTTGGAACAAAACTAACGTGCGTATCCTGGCAGCCTCAGGCCCTCATTCCTTCAGGGGATGGCTATTATTAGCACTACTTTATATTAAGTCCCAACCGGGGCAACTTCTCATAGTGGACATGTCAAAGAGAAGAGATTTACCATCTGTCCTCAGAGCTAGCAAATGGTGGGGATAATATTAAGTTGTCTGTCTGAAGCCCCAAAGGTTAATCATAATTTTGCAATGTCTTACTAAAAATACTTTTTTCCTCCCCAGACAGAAATCATTTCAATAAGCATCGATTGTGAGTATGTTGGGTGGTTAGGGGATAGAAAATAAATTAAACCCAGTCTCTCTTGCCAAGGATGAACGTTCTAGTAAGTTAAGTTTTCTGTGGTAAATTAGTTGGGCATAACATTCAAAATTCTTGCCACATCCTTTTAATTGTTTACCTGATATTTTTCTATTCTTATTTACTTCAGTAATTTTTTAATATACCAACTTACCTTTGTCTTAAAGGGTGTTTGAGGACTCACAGAATTAATGTTCTAGAAATATATTTTTTATATATGTATGCACATACATAGACATTTAACAATAAACACATTTATTGGGCATTTAACAACAAATGAACATAGTGTTAAATGTTTTCTCCTGGAAAATCTAAAGCTGTCTTGGTATTGCTCCATGCAGAGAGAAGACGCCATAATGGCAGAATAAGTCAGCTCACGGTTTTGGAGGTAGTAGTCCATGATTGGTTGGCCCCATGGCTTCGGGCATGTGGCGAGGCAGCATGCTGTGCTGGAAGCAGGAAGCGATGTCCATCTCATGACCAGGAAGAAAAAGACGATGAGGGGTCCCCAGATCCCACAATGCCTTTTAAGGGTACACCCCCCCCCCATGACCCAAAGGTGTCTCACCAAGCCCTATTTTCTTAAAGGCATCCACCACAGTCCTCTACACTGAAGATGAAGGTCATATGGACCTTTGGAGGACATTTAAGATTCAAACTATAGCAATGAGATACAGCCCCTCAGATGGCTCTATTGGAAGAGACAGCTAATAACAACTGTTGTCAAGAATCAGAACCTTCATATATTACTAGCAAGAATGTAAAATGTCACAGATGGCCTTAAAAAGGATTTGGCAGATCCTCAAATGGCTAGGTACAGAGCTAGCAAGCATTCTAGCAGTTTCCATCCTAGGAGTGTAAGTGAGGGAAATGAAAATGTAGATCTCTGTGAAAGCCTGTACATGGATATCCACAGCAACGTTATTCCTAGAAACCCCAGATGGAGAAAACCCACTGGTTTGTCAGCTGGCGACTGGATAAAGGAAACTTTTATCATGCTACTGTTGATACGATGGATCAATATCAGTGTACAGAAAGGAATGAAATGTTGACTCATTGCAACACGGGTGAATCCTGAAAACATGCTGCATGAAAGAAGCCAGTCACAGAAGGTCACAAACTATGTGATTACTGTTATATAAAATACCCTGAGAAGGTGAATCTGTAAAGAGAAAAGGTAAGTCATCAGTTGCCTAGGGCCCTGGGGAAGTGTGGAACTGGGGGAAGGTGACTGCACGCTTGTGGGGTTCTAGGGTGTGTGATGCAGTGTTATGAAACTGGATTTGTTTGCACAATCCACGGAGCTGTTACAAAACAGTTTGAGGCGTGAGCCAGTTGGTCCCCTTGCCAGGAGTTTGCCAATCTTTGTTGTGAACACATTCGTAGAGGACAACAGATGAACTTTCTCAAGCTTTCTACTGGATTCAGCCATTTTTCTTGATGGCTGTATCCAGAAGGATGGCTATATCCCCTTGGGTCTGTTAATAAGGGGGCTTGCCTATCTTAGAGCTGTGGGACAAATGCAATAGTGACGTAGACGATTGTCTACCTGGTGGCTTTGATTAAAGCCAGGAATTTAGGAATTTAGCCTATAAATTCAGATGGCTCGTTGTCATATCCAGTTGGTCCATTGTCAGTAGGGCTTTGACTTAGTCCCAGACAAGCAGCCGTTCTGCCAATCTCTCTTATTCTAGACTTCTTCATTGCTGTTTTACTGTTTAGGATGCTGCAACAAAATACCATCAACCTGGCTTATAAGCAACATCCACCTATTTCTCACAGTTCTGATTGCCGAGAAGTCTGAGATCAAGCCACAGACCGCCTCGGTGTCTTGTAGAGGCCACATATCTGGTTCATATACAGCCATATGTTCCCTATATCCCACAAAGTATAAAGCGGGAGCTCTGAGGTATGGTCTGAATATGGTTTGCCGTCCCTGAAACTCCTGTTAGAGTTTAATCTCCATTGTTAGGTATGGAGGTTGAACACTTAATTCAATTATGATGTTTGAAAGTAAGAGCCTTGTAAAGTGATTAGGATTAGCCACCAGACTAGAGCACTTATTACTCACCTGCAGCCTTAATAGGGAAGGACCAGCCAATACACATATGCACACACTCCCAGCGTCTCCTGCTATGTGATAGGTGCCCTATACCACCTTGGGATTCTGCACGCAAGAAGGTTATCACCAGATGGGGAGTTGACCTTGAACCAGAACTATGAGTCTTTGTGAATTTCCTTAAAAAATAAAAAAGAATACTATCCACAAAACATCTTAGGGGAGAGAGGGTTTGTGGTGGTTTGGATGAGAATGGCCTCTGTAGTCTCATATGTTCGAATCCTTGGTCTCTAGTTGGTGAGACTGTTTGAGAAGGATTAGGAGGTGTGGCCTGGTTGGAGGAGGTGTGTATTGGGGGTGGGTTTTGAGTTTCAAAAGCTTGTGCTATTCCATTTAGTGCACTTTCTCTCTCTCTCTCTCTCTCTCTCTCTCTCTCTCTCTCTCTCTCCTTCTCTCCCTCCCTCCCTCCCTCCCTCCCTCCCTCCCTCCCTCTCTCCCTCTCCCTCTCTCTCTCCGTCTCATACCTGTGGATCAGATGTGAACTCTCAGCCACTATATTAGTGCCATGTCTGCTTGCCTTCTTCCATGCTTCCCACCCTGATGGTCACGGACTCTAACCTTCTGGAACCTTGACCTCCAAATCAAACTCTCTCTTTTATACGTTGCCTTGGTCATGGTGTCTCTTTAGAGCAATAGAACAGTGACCCAGACAGGGTTGTTTGAGCTGACAATTCCACCTTTGAGGGGAAGTCATGCTGGACCTTGGTGGTTTAGAAAGGCAAATGAGGTAACAGACTTTGGTGGCTAGCTTTAGGAATGTAATCTAACCGTTTAGCAAGGGAGAGAGAAGGGCGTGGGTAAGACCTGCCTGTGCCATGTTTGCAATGCGCGGGCCTTATTAGAGAGCCCTTCAAACTATATGAGCCCATGGGGGCATTCTTATTCAACCACCTCACACACTAACACATTCATAGTCTAGGCCCTGGGGTATGAAGAAAGAACCTTCCAAGGAGTGGGTGCCAGAACAGCAAAGGCAAAGTGGTGTACAGGAAACAGCTGTTATTTAGCTGGGATTATAAATTAAATGCGTTTGGGAAGGAGGACAGCAGGAACCGTAATGGGAAAGGTAGGCGGGAGTCAGACCCTGAAGTGCTTTTCCATTCGTTCATGCATTCGTTCATTCATTCATTCACCCCACCAATATCCACAGTGCCTGGCACTGTACTGACACAGTGAGTAAAAACCCACACAGGTGCCTGAGTGCCATCCCTGCAGGGCCCATTCTCACACATATACAACCAGAAGCCCAGTCATGCCTGTGGGGAAATCAAGTCACACTGTGTATTTCTGTCCCAACTGTCGTATTGACTTGGTCAGCCTTACCGATGGTGGATGTGTGTTCACACCAGTAAGCACACCACCTCCTTCTTGTCTTGTAGGGGTTCAGAAGGGATTCCCGAGGCAGATAGAAGCACATTTGCCAGCAATTTTATGTTCAAGCCGCGTTCTTGCGTCATTGAGCTGAGTCAGATTCCTTAGCAGGTTTGCGAGGACCTGACCATTCTTGTCTGAGAGACCGTGCCTTCTGCAGTTCATTCAGCAAGAGGCTGCTGGGCAGGCTCTTTTTGTCCCAGAGAGGGTGCAAATATAGCAATGACCCCCCATCTTGGTGGCTGATCCACTAGACAGGCCAAATTTGGTCTTCAGCAACCGGAGTGCGGCTCGGAATTTCCAAGGCCAAATCCTTGCTGCTGTGTTCAGCCTTGAACTTGGCTAGAAGGTCAGTCTACCAGCTGGGCTGTGGCATGCCTCAAGGGGCAGTTGAGACTAGAAGAACCCAGATTTTTTTTTTTTTTTAAAGTGGGGAATACGGCTGTGCAGGCTATTATTGAAGAGGTCGTGTGTATGTTTAAGCTCTTTAAAAAAGAAACGTGAAGTAACAACATGCTAGAGATAGCTGGGAATAACTGAAATGTGCGGCAATTATATACCAGACCATTAAAATGAAATGGAAGAATGCATCCAGGGAGGTGATCAGCAGCTCCAGGAAAAATGAGAAAGGACGCTTCCCAGGCTGTTCCTAGGGTGGAAGGCAGAGGCAGGAGTATACCCGGCTAGGCTTTCTCAGTCGGGTGACCTGGCAGAACTCCTTGTCCCTGGGTCCAACACTGAACACTCTGGGGCCTGATAGGTGATCTCATCATCATCACCAACGCTCCCACAGAGCTTCTGGCCCTTGCTGATGAATAGGATGTGCTGACTCTCCTCCTTACTGCCCACGTGTTAGTTTTCTAATCATATCGTTTCTGGATATATCGAGTCTTCTCCCAGCCCCTCAGCCTGAAATCCATATTGGGTTTGCCTCACTAGGAAAACAGCCTTGGTCTGACCTCTAGCTAAATGTAGGAACTGCAGCAGGCTTTCTTTGGGCCGCCAACCAGCTCCGAAATAAAGACACCAATATTATTAGCTGTGAACGCTTGGTCTTATCTTACACTTGTCCCACTAGCTCTTATAACTTGATTTAACCCATTTATCTTCATCTACATTTTGCCTCAGGCCTCTTTACCTTTCATTCTGTATGTCCCAATTTTCCTACTTCCTCTGTGTCTGGCTGACTGGTGTCTCCCTCATTTTCTCTCTCTTTCTCTCCTCTCTGGAGCCTAGAGTCCTCTTCCTACTTATTCTCTCTGTCTGTCCCTCCTCTGCCTAGTTACATAATTAAACAAATGCAGCACAAACAAATGTAACACACCTTTACATAATTAAAGTAATATTCTACAACACAAACAAATGTACCGCAGCTTTACATAGTTAAAGTAATATTCCACAACAAAGAACCATTTTTTAAAAAGATTTATTTATTTATTTATTACATATACAGGATGTTTGATTGCAGGCCCGAAGAGGGCACCAGATCTCATTACAGATGGTTGTGAGCCACCATGTGGTTGCTGGGAATTGAACTCAGGACCTCTGGAAGAGCAGTCGGTGCTCTTAACCACTGAGCCGTCTCTCCAGCCCAAGGAACCATTTTTAAAAGCCAAGTTTGTGCTCAGATGACTCTCTCACTGTTCTCGGTGATAGAAGGAGTGTTAGAGAATAAGAGCTAAGGATAGAGGATCAACAGAATTAGGCAAAGATATAAGACAGTTCATGAGTGGCTGTTAACTTCTGTACTTTGTATCTTCTGTGTTGGGAAGGTACCCTTGTTAAACTGCCTTGCTACCATGGTAATAGTTACTAAGAAATACAAAGATGCATATCTGAACAGGTTACAGATCTCCCTGTGTATGTGTGTGTGTATATATATATATATTGCTTTTACAGAAAAGTGGCTCTTTTTATTACATTGTTATGCAGAGGTGTGGATTGAACTCAAGGCCTTCCCCCCTGCTAAGCAAACTCTCTACCACCGAGAGCTACATCAGAAGCACAGAAGAGTGGTTCTTACATCCATGGCCTGCGAGATTCTCTGCATTCAAATCTTTATCAAAATTGGACTTAGAGCATGCGGACACATGCAGGCTGACCCTGCACAGTCTGGGGCTCATCCTGCTGCTGAGCATCTCCTTTTCAGATTTATGACAGCTTGGGATCATTTGGGGGCTCTCCAACCGCTCTGGAGGACCTCGGGATGGGAATAAGAACTGACTCTTGGCAGGGATCTCCCCACTGTGTCTCTCTCTCCAGGCTGAGGCCCTTTCACATGCTCTTGGCACAATAATTTCCCCCAAGAGGCTTTCTGCCTTCGGTGACGGTAGTCATTCCTTGGGCTTTGAAGATCAGTCTGTATCGGTGACGATGGAACTGAAGGGCGTGGCTAGTGCTGGCTTCTTGGTGGTGACCCATCTGAGGCTTTTGTTGGTTTTCCCCAAGGAAGGTTATTCATGGCAAAAAGCACAGCATCTTGTAAAGAGAGATATTTCTCCTCGGACATACAGATGTCCATGCATGTCTATATAATGGCATATACACACCATGAGCTTGTCGTATACTATACAGAGTACTAGACCAAGCACCACAGAAGACAAGAGAAAAGTATCTGCCAGGCATGCTGGCTTACACTTGTAATTCCAGCATGTGGGCTATAGTGGGAAGCTGTTGGAGGCATGCCCTGAAGTACTGCCCCTAGTGAGGCGGCTGTACCTGTTACATCTACTTATGACCTTGGTGGGCGTGGCCACCGGACACCCTTCAGACCTGGGATGCACGTAGGCTGGCCCCTCTTGGCTACCTCATGGTTCTGGATGCTGGGATCTTGGACCACGCCATTCATCGTGGGATGTAGTCCAGCTTTCCCAGACCCTACGATAAATCTCCTGTGGTTGTGAGTGTACCCCCAAATAAATTTCTTTGATCATTAAATAGACTCAGTGGATTTATCCCATTGCTGAGGCAGGAGGATTGCCACAAGGAGAAATGAAGAGTGGGCCACATAGGTTTGGGCCAATCTAGACTACAGAGTGAGACCTTATCTCAAAAATAAAACAAACGAAACCCAGGTACTACAGAATGTAGAATAATGGAATAGAATAGTGAACGCAGACAGAAACCCTCACAGGTACAGCTACCTAATTTTTCACACAATTGCCACAAAACAAAACAAAGCAAAACAAAACAAAAAATACACTGGAAGAAGGACGGTCTTGTCAACAAATCCGGGGAGCTGGATTTCCACACAAAGAGGAATAAAACTGGAGACATAGTTCTCAAGTTAAAGATCTTAATGTAAGGCTTGGAACTTGTGGGCTGGAGAGATGGCTCAGTGGTTAAGAACACTGCCTGCTCTTCCAGAGATCCTGAGTTCAATTCCCAGCAACCACATGGTGGTGGCTCACAACCATCTCTAATGAGATCTGGCGCCCTCTTCTGGCGTTTAGGCATACATACAGGCAGAACATTGTATACATAATAAATAAAAAAATCTTAAAAAAAAAAAAAAAAAAAAAAAGACTTGGAACTTGCAAGCCACAGGAGGAAAAACGTAAAGAAAGCTCTTCAAAGTAGGCACAGGCAGGATTTTCTGGGAATGATCCCTATAGCACAGAAAACAGCCCCAGGAACTGACATACGTGGTTAATGAAAACTTAAGACGCCTCTGTACCGCTAATCAAACAATGATCAGAGTGAAGCGATGGCCTTTTTAACCTTCTTAGGTTCCCTCCTTTCAGATGACTTTAACTTACGACATTGACATACACGTTAACATGTAACTAGCCAGCCCAGGGAGATGGCGATATCAGAACTATTTACCATTCTCGACGTCTACCAATTACCTCCACAACGATGAGTAGACTGAGGTCCTTTCAAAGTCTTCCCAGGTCAGGAAACAGCTCTTGTACAAAAGCAGGAACCAAGGCCATGATGACAGGGACTGACACACTGTGAAGGGCTGGGGTCAGAGCTGTGGAAGCTCACCAAAGGACATGCAAGTCAGTAAAGCTGGGAGGAGGAAAGGGGGTGTGAGGTGAGCTTTCCCAAAAGGATGAAGAACTAGTCACAGATGAAAAGAGCGTAATGCCACAACCCAAGTTGTGTTTATGGCCCTGGCTGTCTGTGTCCATTCCAGACTTCTAGTGTGCTTTCTTAAGCTGCACACTGTTAAAAAAAAAAAAGGAAGAACCACATGTCTTCCAGCAGCAGGTAGAGTTCTGCTTCTGCAGTTAGATGCACTTGGAAGGTGGATCCCAGGTCACTGCCATCTGCTTGGTGTCTGCTGGCAGATGAAGGTTGGACACATTGGACTTCACTGTAGGAGTACTGCAGTGTCTAGGAACTAACTCTGTGGGCGTTGAGTGGTAGATGGAGGACAGAGTTGACTCCATTACCCTTGGCGTACGTCCTTCAACTCAACAGTCTGGTGGCTGCGCGACACTGCCTGCTTGCCTAATTACTGCCGAGGTAGCAGCTCCCCTGGAGATTTGTTTTTTAGGAGTCATGACTCAGGGTCTGCTAAAGAATGCCTTTTGGCTTTCGAATGATTTTGCAAGCTCCGGGTACCTGGCCTTCTGTTTCTTTCTTTCCTTTTCTTGCTGAGAATGGTTTATTGCACCTGATTCTTTCGCCAAATATACTGACAGATTTTTCTTTCAAAATATAAAAAGGTGCCATGAATAATAAACACCGTTTGCAGGGGGCAGAAGAATGGCAACCTTTCTTTATCAAGGGCCAAGACAGAAAATATTTTAGGCTTTGTGAGCCTCCTGTGATTTATTCTCTTTCTTCATCTTTCTATTTTTCTTCCTCCTCCTCCTCCTCCTCCTCCTCCTCCTCCTCCTCCTCCTCCTCCTCCTGTTCTTCTTCTTCCTCTTCCTAAATAACCCTTAAAGGTATAAAAACCAAAAACCATCCTGAAAACCGGAAACATTTCAGACTTTGGTTTGCTGACCCTTGAACGTGCTGGCAGTATGAAGAAATATCAAAAATCAAAATTAAAAACAAAAATTAAAAGCTCCCCAATTCTTCAAACTGCCGTTATGGTTGATATTGTTACCAGATTAGAGAGCACATCAGCAAATCCTAGGCAGGCTCATGGGCTGATCAAAGGAGACAGCAGAATTCAGTAAATAAGAAGCTGCCCCATGCCTACCAACTCTGACATTCAGTCTAGCTTTTTTTAAAAAAAAAATGCGGTGCTGGGGTGATGGCTCAGTCAGTCACGTATTTACTGTGGAAGCATGATGGTCTATGTTGGGGATCCAAACACTGTGTGAAAGCCCCAGTACTATGCTGCTAATCTGTAATTTGATTGGTGAGGAGGTAAAGGCAGGCAGACCCCCGACGTTTACTGGTCAACCAGTCTAACCGACTCAGTGAGCTGCGGGGTCGGTGAGAGACTGTCTCAAGAACTCAGGTGGAGAATAATACAAAGGCACCTCACATAGACTTCCGGCCTCCACTTGGTACTGGTGGAGGTGCCGCGATTAGAAGACATCCACTAAAGATCATTGCAATCTAGGAATGGAGCTATATATGTTGCAGGCTGCGAAGCTGGAGGGGCCAGGTTACTCCCGCCCTCTGAGGCCCAGATGATTCCATCATGAGCTCCACATGCTCAGCAGGGCTGCAGGACTTGGTGTTGGCCCCGGCAATCTTGCTTTAGCTCTGCCTTTCCCTGCTACGCTCTCATCCTTCCCTTTGGAATGAGAAAGTTTACTTCGTGTGTTGGAAGTTCGCAACTTGCTTTTTATTTTAGAGGGGCTTACAGTCAGGAGACTGTCTTGAGTCTCAGAAGAGACTCTGGACTTCTGAATAGTGTTGGGTCTGTTAACTATGAAGACACTGATAAGCTTTTTGCACCCCGATAAGCCTCTCCGCTGACGCAGCAATCCAAATCAGACTGAATTAGAAAAATCCTCGGTTTAATGGGTAGAGCCCTGGGTGATTCTCTGCCCCCCCACCCAGAGAGGAGACAGGATGAGAGACCAGAAAATCACGTGTCTGTTTTTTGGGATACAGATTTTATACCCTGTGGGAGTGGTCTTGAGCCTCTCTGGGGGGGAAGAGCTGTGTTTGGCAGGCTTTGAAGGGGTGGGTTTGGGGAAAGAGATGGGGAGGGGAGTTGAGGTGGAGTTTGCACCCAAACATTCCAGACCTTTGGGTATAGGGTGCCAGGGTATAGGGTCTGAGGTGGAGCTCCACCCGAACACACACTGGAAGCAACTAGGTACATATTTTCATCATGAGACAGCCATGACCCTATGGAGCCTAGGGGTAGAATGTTGTGCTTTGGCTGTGTCTGAAGGGGGTTTATGTGTTTGAACACTCGATCCTTAGTGGGTGGTGCTCTTTGGGAAGGTGTGGAACCTACCCAAGATGGATCGATGCTGGGGAAGCGGCTCACTGAGGGAAGGTCTTGAGGTTTTAAAGCTGGGTTCCATTTCCTGTCCACTGTCTGCTTCCACAGTGTAGCTGGCTACCTGCTCCCACCACCATGCTTCTCTGCCTGCTACTTACTGTGCGTTCTCTGCCATAATGGAACAATCTCTTCAAACCATAAGCTTTGAAACGTAAAGTTCCCATCTCCGACTTGGTCAAGCGCTTTGTTCAAACAACGAGGAAAATGACTAAGTGGGAAAGTACCTTTCTAGAACTCTGTTTTCCATCCTCCTGTATACAAGCCCAGAAGTAGAACTGTCGAATCATAGAATAGCTCTACTTTTATTATGGAGCAGTCTCTGCATTGTTTTCTAAAATGACGGTGTTATTTAGAGCACAAATGTTCTACTTTCTCCGGACCCTCGTCGTGATGGTTGATCTTGTCAACTTGGTTATATGGAGACACGCCCGGACTAGTAAAGGACAGAAAGAATGTATGGGGATTTCCAGAGAAGGTTGGCTGAGGTGGGGACCTGCCCTGAGTGTGAGCAGCATCACAGGCTGTGGACCGGATAGAATAAAGGGGGAAAGGAGAAAATCCAGTAATTAAGGCGTTCTCTCTGTCTCTGTTCCTCTTCTCTCTGACTCTGTCTCTCTTCTGTCTCTGTCTCCATGTCATCTCTTTTTGTTTCTCTGTGTGTTGGTCTGTGTCTCATTGACACCCGCCCCTCAGTCTGTTTCTTTGTGTTCCTAAGTCTCTCTCTCTCTCCTAACCACCATAATGTGAACTGCCCTGCTCTGCCCTACTACCCACGATGGACAGAATCCTTTGAAATGATGAGAAGGAGACTTTATTCTTTTAAGTCAGTGGTTCTCATCCTTCCTAACGCTGTGACCCTTTAATACAGTTCCTCACGTTGTGGTGACCCCCAACCATGACATTACTTTGTTGCTACTTCATGACTGTAATGTTGCTACTGTTATGAATCATAATGTAAACACCTGTGCTTTCCAATTGTCCCAGAAGACCCCTGTGAAAGGATCATTCGATCCCAAAGGGGTCACGACCCACAGGTTGAGAACTGCTCTTTTAAGCTGCTGTCATGGATCTTGTTACAGTATTGGTGAAAACCCGAACACTCCAGAGAAGTGGAGGCTGTGATCACCTGACCACTGAGTTCAGAAACCTTTGGGGAATTGAGAGGTGCGGGCTCTCCAGCCAGATCTCACAGTGCTGTAAGCAGAATTGTTGTGGATATCGCTCTATGTAAATAAAGTTCTGATTGGCCAGTGGCTAGGCAGGAAGTATAGGCGGGACAAGAGAGAAGAGGATTCTGGGAGGTAGAAGGCTGGAGAGACACCGCCAGCCACCACCATGAAAAGCAACATGTAAAGACACTGGTAAGCCACAAGCCATGTGGCAAAGTATAGACTAACAGAAATGGGTTAATTTAAGATAGAAGAAGCAGATAACAAGCAGCCTGCCACGGCCATACAGTTTGTAAACAATGTAAGTTTCTGTGTGCTTTCTTGGTTGGGTCTGAGCGACTGTGGGACTGGCGGGTAAGAGAGATTTGTCCTGACTGGGCCAGGAAGGAAAACTCCAACTACACAGAATGAGGTGTTTCAGATGACCAGGGTTGTGGCGGTTTGAAAGAAAATGGCCCCCAAAGGGAGTGGCGCTATCAGGAGGCGTGGCCTTGTTGGAGGAAGTGTGTCATCACGTGTGTGTGTTGGGGGGGTGCGGGGTTTGAGGTCTCTTTTTGCTCAAGCTTCCCACTGTGACTTTCAGATCATTTCCTGCAAGAAGTAGGACTCAAGGCTACTACTCCAGCACCAAGTCTGCCAGCACACTGCCATGTTACCTGTAATGACAACGGACTGAACCTCTGAAACTGTAAGCTGCCCCCTCAATTAAATGTTTTCTTTATAAGAGTTGCTGTGGTCATGGTGTCTCTTCATAGCAATAAAAAAAAAATTCTAAGACACCAAGAGTTGTGGGATCTGGGGCTGGAGAGATGGCTCAGAGGTTAAGAGCACTGACTGTTCTTCCAGAGGTCATGAGTTCAATTCCCAGCAACCACATGATGGCTCACAACCATCTACAATGAGATCTGGTGTTCTCTTCTGGCATTCAGGTCAAACATTGTATACATAATAAATAAATAAATGTTAAAAAAAAAAAAAAGAGTTGTGGGATCTGGACAGAGCACCATGGCACCCACTGGAAATGTCAATAGTGATTATCTCTAGGTTTGGAATTAAGAGTGATGGTTTTTGTATTTTTTATTTGTATTGTTTTGAATTTGTCATAATGAGCATAGACTTGCTCTAAGGATTAAATGAAGTAATTCAAATAAAGCACTTAGCACCTTCACTGAATTTATTACATACACAATACATTTACCTGTGATATTTTGTATGAAGCTTTCTATTTGCTTTCAGTGTTGGGGACTGAACCCACAGCCTCCTGCATGTTAGGCAAATGTTCTACCACTGAGTTGCAGCCCTGGCCCTAGATTACATTTCGAATACAAATAGTCATTGGTAAATGTATTGACTACTTAATGAACATATCTAATTTAAAAAGAAAATTAAGTGTAGCTACTGTCCAGAAGAATGAAAGTGTGAAAAAGTATTTGAAATAATACATGGACCTTGCTCTTCACTTTGCTTTGTTATGACTTGTGGAGGTCTTTCTTCTTCTGACATTGTTTCTCTCCAGTACTGTCCAGCATGACATTTTGTGATAGGAAGTTTCTGTATCTACGCTGTCTGTGCAGTACGGCACCCACTGTTTGTGGGTAATTATCAATACCTGAGACGTGGAAAATACAAATGAATGAGGAAAATTTCAGTTTTCATTAGTTTCTGTGCTGGATAGTTTTTTGGTTTTTTGTTTTTGTTCTTTTGCTTTTTGTTTGTTTTTAGTAACCTGCAGGGGAAGAGGGATTTCTAAGAAAGGGAAGGTGTTGGGTGTGAGAGTGGAGTAGAATGATCGATGCAATGGCCTGCTGTTTTGTTTTTGTTTTTGTTTTTTTCGAGACAGGGTTTCTCTGTGTAGCTTTGTGCCTTTCCTGGAACTTGCTCTGTAGCCCAGGCTGGCCTCGAACTCACAGAGATCCACCTAGCTCTGCCTCCCCAGTGCTGGGATTAAAGTTGTGCGCCACTACCACCTGCCCACCCCTTTTTTTTTTGTCAACTTGACACAAGCTAAAGTCATCCGAGAAGAGACAATCTCAATTAAGAAAATGCTTTTATAAGATTGGACTGTAGGGGTTGGGGATTTAGCTCAGTGGTAGAGTGCTTGCCTAGCAAGCACAAGGCCCTGGGTTCGATCCTCGGCTCCACAAAAAAAAAAAAAAAGATTGGACTGTAGGCAAGCCTGTAAGGCCATTTTCTTAATTAGTGATTGTTGGGGGAGCACCCAGACCATTATGGGTGATGTCATCCTTCGGCTGCTGGCCCTGGGTTCTATAAGAAAGCAGGCTGAGCTGGCCAGGGGAAGCAAGCCAGTAAGCATCACCCCTCAATGGCCTCTGCATCAGCTCCTGCCTCCAGGATCCTGCCCTGTTTGAGTTCCTGTCCTGACTTCCTTTAGTGATAGATAGACCTAGATGTGAGTGTGTAAGCCAAATAAACCATTTCCTCCCCATTTTGCCTTTTGGTCTTGGTGTTTCATTACAGAAATAGTAACCCTAACTAAGACCATTTTAGTTTCATTTGCTTATGTAAACAACCACCTGGCTGCTTACACGGGGGCCAGGCAGCTTAAGAGCAGTATCCAGTAATGGGTAGAGAACAGAACTAAACAGTCTGTCTTTCCTGAATTTGGGTTAGTCCCTCCACCCATGACTTTGTAATTCCCCCTGTCTGGACTCCAAAAGCTCATTTTAATTAGATGCGTAGGAAAACAAAATTGGAAGAGCTAATTAAACATCAAAGACTGTGTATGTTTTGTTAAACAGATGCTAATTTATTTACATATAAAAGTAAAAGGAACTCAGTCGGAAGTTAGGTACCAAAGAGCTATCTCATGCATTGCCAACTGGGTAATAACTTTAGCAAATTACCTGAAGGGACAACTGAAGAGGTTATTGTACATCAAGAGTTTGGTCCCTCTTCATAAGCCAAGGAAGGCTTCAGGCTTCACTTGTTTGGTCTTGAGTTGTTGGGGTTTTTTTGTTGTTGTTGGTGGTGGTGAGTTTTTTTGTTTGTTTGTTTGTTTTGTTTTTCAAGACAGGTTTTCTCTGTGTAGCTTTGGAGCCTTTCCTGGAACTCACTCTGGGACCCAGGCTGGCCTCGAACTCACAGAGATCCGCCTGCCTCTGTCTCCCGAGTGCTGGGATTAAAGGCTTGCACCACCACTGCCCGGCTTCAAGGAAGGCTTGACAAAAATCTGCTTCAACCACACTTTTGATATAGTAAGAGGCACTGGCACAAATACTTTAAAAATACCTACAGACAAGAGAGAAGTCTCTTACTGCTGATGTCGAGGAATGCATGTAGAGCTAACTCAGAGCCAGCCTCCTGCCTCTGCTGGGTGCTGGGTTTTAGCCGTGGGCCACTACATCTATCCGGAAAGACTGATCTCAGTTTGTACTCTGAGCCTTTCTGGTTCTTTTGGTGCTTACATTTCAGAGCCTCCATTTCCCTGAATTCAGAAGGCAATGATCCATCCGTCTTGACTCGGAGGAGTATTAGTGAGGCATACAACACTTGGTATGTAGTAAGTGCTACATCACCCAGTTTCACCATTGATGGTACTATGTTCAGAAACTGATCAGGAAAACAGAAGTAAATCCAGATAACATGAAATTTAAGTAATAAACATATAGTTGTGAAATTATAAAATCATTTTATGCTCAAGTCAAAGACTGACTGTCTAACCCCATTTGAAAATTAATATTTTTTATTCATTGAAAGTTTCATACATTAATATTAATATATATAAATATATTAATATATTGATCTTATCTATCCACCACTGCCTACCTCCAACTCCCCCAAAGTACCCCCTACTTCCATTTCCCTCCCAACTTTATGCCTTTTTAAGTTCTAACTCCTGGAATCCAGTTAGCGCTCCCTGTACGTGCATGGGTGGGTGCCCATCCACTGGGACGTGAGCAACCTCCCAGCAGCCACATTCTGTGAGGGAGAATGATCCTCCCTCTGTTAGCGCCATCAACTGTCAATCATTCCTCTGATGGGTTGGAACCCGGAGGAGGGAGATTCCTTTGTCCATGCTGGAATTTTTTTTTTTTTTTTTTCTTTTTTCTGGAGCTGAGGACTGAACCCAGGGCCTTGCGCTTGCTAGGCAAGCACTCTACCACTGAGCCAAATCCCCAACCCCCATGCTGGAATTTTGACTAACCCCACTTTTAGTGTCCTTTTTCAGCCAAAATGCTTTGCTCTGCCTAAGGTGGTTGTGACAGTACACTCACTATCCCTAGGGGAATTCTCAAAATCCCGTAAGGAATGATATCAAGTCAACAGTTTTGAGCAGAATTGGGGGAAATTTTGGTTGAAATGCAAAAGCAACATTTTTAGCAATAAAACAACCCTGCAGGGGCCATTAGGGGCTTCGATCCTGTGATATGTTTAAGATGACTGATAATTCTCTATGATAACAATATTGCCATTTGTGCCGGCCCGTCTCCAGGATGACCCCAGTGATCCTTGCTTCTTAGCATTCACATTCTCCTGCTCGAATGAAATTCAGGCTGGCTTTAAATATGACAGAGAGATGACTTCCAAACACAAGCAATTTGATGCGCGGCAGCTCCTGCCTTGGTCTGTGGTATTAATCCCTTGCCTCAGGATGAGCCCCGTGGAGAGGCCCCTGTGGTGACAGTCTGTGACAACCCACCAGCATGTGGCAGAGTCACTGTGGAAGGAGAGAATGCATCTCCAGTCAGGTCCGCAGCTGCCTGGTGCCGACGCCCAGCTGCGGGACACAAGGGCCTGAGTCAGAGCTGCCCAATGGAGTCACTCTTCAATTCCCCGATTCACTGAAATTGTGAGAGATAAGACAGTCTTTATTGTTCTAAGTCACTAAATTTGGGGGATATTTCATATGCAGCAGGACATAGTGGCACTTATTGAAGGCATTAGAATATTTGGTTTTTGGGGCCAAACATGCAATCAATAAAGGTAACTTCTTGCCTTACAACTTTAATGTTTGATAAGTCGTTAACCTGTCATATCATCAAGTCTACATATTTTCTTTTTCTTTAAAAGATTTATTTATTTGTTCTGTATATAGTATTTTGCCTGCATGTGTCCAAGCAGGCCAGAAGAGGGCACCAGATCTCATTATAGATGGTTGTGAGCCACCATGTGGTTGCTGGGAATTGAACTCAGGACCTCTGGAAGAGCAGTCGGTGCTCTTAACCTCTGAGTCATCTCTCCAGCCCTACATATTTTCTTATAACATTCTCACAAAGAGAATGGCCAACCCCAAATTTAAAGAACATAAATTCAGTCTGAGGTTATTTTTTATTATTATTATTATTATTTTGATTCTGTCCCTATTACACACTGAAGTTCTCCATAGACAATGAGGATGAGGGCCCATGGTCAATGAAACACAGCTAGTCACAGAGTCCAAAAGCAAGGCAGGGAAGTGCTTTGATCAATGGCCTACAAAATGAAAATTAATCAAGGGAGAGAGTGGACAGAGGTAAGTTCAGTGTGTGATCACTCTCTGATTGGACAAGCAACGCAGGACCAGCTCTCAGCTTGGGATGTGGGAGACACTCACTGGTTCTGCTTGTGATACGCTCAAAGAATGACCAGCTTGTGCACATAAACCACACATACACACAAGTAAATATGTAAATAAATATAATTAAATTTTTTTTTAAAGAACAAAGATGGGGACACATTTTATTTCAAGTTATATTACTGAGCTATCTCTACATAGCCTTTTGTTTGCATGGCACTGTCATGTAGGCCAACACAGACAACAGAATGTAACAGAAAGCCCAGAAACAATCCTTAAATGCCTGGCCATTAATCTTAAAAATAAATAAACAAACAAATAAATAAATGAATTGTTCTTTGGTAATTTCACACATGCATACAGTGTATTGAGATGGTATCAACCCCTATTCCTCCTACCAACTCATCCTGGACCCTGCCCTCCACAATCACCTCCTAATGTCATGTCCTTTTCATTTATTTTTATAACTCCATGCGCACATTAGCACAGGACCGCCTGATAGGAAATCACAACATGTCCACACGGTTGGGCTTTCCCGGCAGACCGCCTAGTCTTTTCCGGTTCAAAATAGCCATTTCCGGGTCAAACATCTCGCCTGGCTAGGACTCCGTGGCTTTACATGGTTGCGTAAAGTGCACGCAAGCGCGGCCATGTAATCTATGTATGTGCGGCCCACTCTTTAGGAAGCTGGCGCCATTTTGCACAGGTCTCTCCCCTCTTCTCACTCACGTGTGTGTTTCCCACAGGCCTGTCACGTCTGTCTCTTCCTATCCTATATTAATAAACAGCTCTTCTGTGGATCTGTCGTGTTCGGGACGTGTTCCTCGCGGGGTAAGAGCGCCAAAATAACTTACACCATCCACTGCAGCATGAGAAACAAATGTACCATGGGTCACATGGCTTTCCCTTTCCCAGCAGTGATGGACTGCCAGGAGCACCTCATGGGCCTCTTCCCATCCATGTTGGAATGAAGACTGACTTGATCTTGTGAAGGGCTGCAGCGGACAGCCATGGCCACTGTGAGTTCACGGGTGCAATAGGCCCGCCATGTTCAGAAGACATGCTTTTGCAGCAGGCCTCTGAAGTGTAAATCTAATTAATCTTATCAACAGAGACCAGGAGTCAGATATTGGGATAAAAGCTGAAAGATCAGAGAAGCAAGGGAGCAGTCACAGTTGCTTCCTACCTCTTTCAATCCTCAGACCAAAAGGGTTCCTGTCTCCGCCCCACCTTATCACTTCCTGTCGCCCCTCTGTTCAGACCTCCAGACCTCTATGGTTAACTAGTGGCTAGCTCTGCCCTCTGACTCCAAGCAAGCTTTATTTGTCAGAACACAAACAAAATATCCCACAACAGGCTCTTGTATTCTTCCTGTCACCTGTGCCTTGGTGGAAGGAGTGTGATGCAGATGTCCACTTCTGGCTGAGCGCTCCACAGTCTGACTTACTCTGCACTGGGCCCAGTTGTGAATCTCTATATTAACTGCCATCTACTGCAAATAATAGTAGTAGGTTCTGGTTAGAATTCCTAGCCACTCCCTTAGCTACATGACCATGCCTGTACTGTCCAGTAGCCAGGCAAGATGCTTAGTCATTCTAGGGTCTTATGTCCTACATAATCTGTGAGCTGCATGATCACGTAGTCTTCGAGCAGTATAGTCACGTAGTCTATGCACATGTGTGGCATAGCTATGTAAGCCCATATGCGCATGTTCCACCCATTCCTTCCTTCTCTTCCTGTACAGTCATTCCATAGGCCTAAGCACACACCCCCTCTATTCCCTTAATAGTGGCTTTTGTTGTACCTCGTGGCTTTTCTCATATGGTGAACAGCACCCCTTAATAAATAACAAGTCCTCCACCAATGCCCAAGTCTAGTCGTCTTTGATAAGAGCATTAACATGCAGAGACAGGAAACAACAGTTTCTCCAGGAAATGGTTTTTCACTAGAAAACCCCAATATCTAAACAAAAACCATAGCCCTATCTAACAGCATGTTCAGAATTAACTTGAAGTGGGTTGAAGATGGACACCTAAAACTGAAAGTTGTAAGACTCCTTGGAGGAAACAGAGGGGACACTTCCTGGCATCAGGGAGCCAGTGACGTTGTTACAGTGAGGACATCAAAGTATGGACGACAATAGCAGAGACAAGCAAGACTTTGTCAAACTAAATGATCAGCAAAACAAAAAAGGAACCCTTAAAAAGTATTTGCAAGCTACACGTCGGATCTGATAGGAGATCAATAACCAAAACATATAAATATTCATGCAGTTAACAGCAAAAAGCAATCTAATCAAAAAGTGGTCAAAGAAGCTGAGTGTGATGAGCCTGACCTCTGAGGAGAGAGAGAGAGAGAGAGAGAAAGAGAGAGAGAGAGAGAGAGAGAGAGAGAGAGAGAGAGAGAGAGAGAGAGAGATTGTAAGGTGGGGGAGAGAACTCGGTGACATTTTTCCAAAGAAGACAATCAGCCAACAAGTACATATAACTGTACTCAGCATTTGTCTAGGCAAAGGCAAATTCAAGCCATGAAATGTGGGTTGGAGGGATGGCTCAGTGCTTAAGAGCACTTACTTCTCTTGCAGAGGACCTGCGTTTCATCAGCTCACAACCCTGTGTAAGTCTAGTTCCAGGGAATCAAATGCCCTTTTCTGGCTTTCATGGACACCAGGCATGGACACAGACTCAAACGTACATATAAGTCAACACCCATAAAAATAAGTGCAGGGGAAATATAATAAGAATAAGAGGCAGGAGAAAATTAAGGAAGACACCTCAAATTATAACTGGTCTCTACAAGCAAGCACACACATGCACACGTGCACTCCAACACACCTGCACAAACTCATGTGAATATTTGCCACTACAAAAAACACACAATGATGTTTTAAGCTTACTTTGGGTCTGGGCATCATGTCTGTAAACCTAATACTCAGGAAAGCAGAGCCATAGATTATTCAAGGCCAACTTTGTCTACCTAGACCCTTCATCAAAAAGAAGTTTCATTTATTCATTTCACAGGCCAGAGATGGATATAGTAGCTTAGCCTGAATTTCTTTGATGGGTGAAGCCGGGCATAAAAATTGTGCTTTATATGTCTCTTGAAACTAGTACATTCACAGCCTTTCAAACATTTGTTTTGTGTGTTAAGTACACATGTGTGCTCACATGGAAGTCACATGCAGGACTAAGTATGTCCTTCTAACATGTAGGTTCCCAGGATCCAACCCAGGGACTCAGGCTTGGCAGAGCAAGTGCTCTTGCCTGCCTAGCCATTTAAACAGCCCCATAACCTTTTTTTTTTTTTTTCCCCCCTTCTGGTTTTCTGAGCTGTCCTGGAACTTGCTCTATATACCAGGCTGGCCTCGAACTCACAAAGATCTACCTGCCTCTGCCTCTGCCTCCTGAGTGTTAGGATTAAAGGTGTGCGCCACCACCGCCTGGCCCATAACCTCTTATTTTCACTGGTTAGAAAGAGGTCTTGGTCCATTAACGCATTAGCTGTGTCTGGCACCTACCGTAAATTGTCTTTCTCAGGATTCCATCATGTTCTCTTGAGATGTGAGCAGAGGGACTGTTAGGGAGTGGGAAGGGTGCCAAAGGGAAGGAGTCGGAGAGAAGGCAAGGGAGAGGGAAGGGGAGGGTGGACACGGTCAGCGCATGACCTACGCATGCATGGAGATGTCACAGTGAAACTCACTCGTTTGTACCATTAACATGTCAATATATTCACTTCTTTATACATCAAGTCAATTGGATTCTTCCAGTGCATTTATAGTTACGAGTTTTTCTTTCTTTAGACCTGGTCATTCTTACTTTCCTCAGCTTATGGTTTTTTGTTTTTTTTTAATTTTTAAGATTTATTTATTTATTATGTATACAGTGTTCTGCCTACATGCATGCTTGCAAGCCAGAAGAGGGCACCAGATCTCATTACAGACGGTTGTGAGCCACCATGTGGTTGCTGGGAATTGAACTCAGGACCTCTGGAAGAGCAGCCAGTGCTCTTAACCGCTGAGCCATCTCTCCAGCCCCCAGCTTATGGTTTTTAAATGTACACTTTGTTACAGGAAACAAGTGGACAGTCTTTCCCACACGGTCATGTCTCCTTCACTATCCCTAATTCTTTCCCCTCGTGATGATGATGCCATCTTTATTGTCTAAATCAGTGGTGCTCAACCTTCCTCATGCTGTGGCCCTTTAGTACAGTTCCTCATGCTGTGCTGACCCCCCAACCATGAAATGATTTCCTTGCTACTTCATAATTCTAAGTTTGCTACTGTTATGAACCGTAATGTAAATACCTGATATGCAGGAGATCTGCTATGTGACCTCTGTGAAAGGGTTGTTTGACACTCCCCCCGCCCCAAGGGGTTGTGACACACAGGTTGAGAACTGCCAATCTAAGGACTTGTGTTCTTGGGGAATGCTGGGAATGAACAGTCCTCGTCTGTGGGTATGGGTGGCAGTAGTACCCTTTGACTTTTAACTTTTGTTCGTTCTTCATGAACGGCACATTCTCAGGAAGCTTCCCCAAGTCTTCAAGAAATGATTGTTCCTCTCCCCTTACCTATCTTTGTCAAGAATAAAACCCCGTCTTATACACAGCGGAAAGGCTCGAGCTTACCCAAGTACATTCTTGAGGGCAGGAAACAAACGCACAATGGTGGCCAAGCATTTAACCCCTGTAGTCCCAAGGAAGAGCAATCTGGTCTCTGTGAGTTCAAGGCCAGTTTGGACTACATAGAGAGTTCCAGGCCACTCAGGGCTACATAGTGTGACTGTGCCTCATATAACCTAAACCAAACAAAGAAAACCATATATATATATATATAAAACCCTTAGGTAATGATGATAACAACAGCTCTAGTTTGGGGGGGGGGGATGGAGATAGGCAGCTCTTTGAGTTGTTCAGCAAACATCCCCATTTCCATTATGAACCATTAAAATGGTAAGTCAACTCCAGTCTCTGTCCAAGTCAGTTCACCACTGACGGGAAAGAGACACATAAACATAGACACACCCAGTGTGACTGGTGTAAAAATAAGCACGCATCTTCAAAATATAAAATATGCAAAGGAAATAAAAAAACACCGAGTGGGTCATGGGAGCATTTCAAGATAGCAGACACAGTTGCGTGCAGAGCAGACCCGGAGGTTCTTAAACGTCACACGAGCGTGTGAAGAACCTGCAGGACAAAAACCGCGCCGACCTAGGTGCCTTTCTCCTCGACGCCTAGGACCCGAACCAGGAAGCTTCATCGAGTTTGAGAGGGATGGGCAAGGTGGAGATCTGGCAGCGGACCCGCACAGCTCTGGCATGGCCAGGTGGTATAGCTGATGGCGTGTGTGTCATCATGAAAACCAGACTTCCAACCTAACAACCTCCATGCGTGTCGGGGGCTGATCAGGGCTGGGGCTCTGACGTCTACGTGGGAGCTGACGTCAAGCCCGCGTGACGTCATCCCCGCTCAGGGGCCGGACGCCGCAGGGGGCCCGGAGGTGGCCAGCTAGGGGCTCCGCAGCGGGTCTCCCCCGCGTCCGCGGAGCCGCCTCCTCCATCCTCCGGCCTCCGTCACGCCCTCGGCGAGGTCCCGGAGCAATCCCGCTGCGAACCAACCAGCCAGCTAGCCAGCTAGCTAGCCGGCTCGCCCGCGGGCACGCGCACGCGCACGCACGCACGGGGCGCACGCGGCTGCGCAGGCGCGGCCCTCCCCCCCCGCCCCGCCCCTCCCCTCGGAACCCGGAAGTGCGAGCGGAGCCACGTGGGTGGAGCTGGCGCCGCGCAGGTCGCATGGGGGAGTCTATCCCGCTGTCCGCCCCGGTGCCGGTGGAACAGGCGGTGCTGGAGACGTTCTTCTCACACCTGGGCATCTTCTCTTACGACAAGGCCAAGGACAATGTGGAGAAGGAGCGGGAGGCCAACAAGAGCGCGGGGGGCAGCTGGCTGTCGCTGCTGGCGGCCCTGGCGCACCTGGCCGCGGCCGAGAAGGTCTATCACAGCCTCACCTACCTGGGGCAGAAACTAGGTACCTCCGCCCCGAACCCCCGCCCCTCGAGGAGGCAGGAAACGGGGTGCGCTCGCCCTGGCTGGGGTGTCCCGGCACTCGCTCGCAGCGGCGGACTCCACTCTGCCCAGGTCTCCTCCCACCGTCCCCCTCCTCCTCCTCCTGCTCCCCTTGTCCTCGGCTGCAGCAAGCCCCGCCCACCGGCCTGTGCGGCCACTGTCGCCGCCGCCGCCGCCGCTGCTGATGCTGCCCATGCTGCCTCGGGGTGGACTGGGCGGATGCTCTTTGCTGGGCATCTCCCCCTACCCCGTCCAAACCCCTGGGGGTTGACGGTTTTGAACCGTGCATGGATCGGTTTCGTAAATGACAAGTTAACCAAGTTCTGTGCCCCCCCTCCCGCCCCCCAAACTAGTGACACTGCGGTCTGAGGAGCAAAACCAGGCCATGGAGAATCCTAGTTGTGTTAATAAATACTTTTTTTTTTTTTTTTTTTGGTCTGGCCTCTTAAAACAGATGGAGTCTTGTCCCCTCTTCATAGTACGTCAGTGCATATTTAGTGAATGAAGGAGTTTTTTAGGTGGATCCTGGGCAGGGAAGGCAAGAATTGAGCCAATCTTTAAGAGAAGACTCTTAGGGTGCACACTGCTAGTCCTCCTGTAAATAAGATGGCAGGAACCCTTTTAACTGATTATCACCACAAGAAACAATTGGTATCGGTTGATAAGGAAGTCATGCATAAAAGCCAAGGGCTATGCATTCCAAGTATTACTTGTAATAATAATGGCAAATGATAGCTAACTCCCAGAGAGTTGGGGTAGATTTAGTACGATGGCTTCTTTTGGACCCTTTAGATATTAAAAGTTCAAGGGCCTTTCATGAATGAAGGATTCACATTTATGGCATAAAAGAACATTGATGTGAGAGTGAGTGTAAATTACATATAGAGTTAATGCCTTTCTGTTGCCCAGAATTGTAGTTGAATGTTTGCTAAACACTCAAGAGAAAGGGCTTCCCGACATTTTAACTTCTATAGCTTTACAGATAACTTGTAGCTTACTATGATAATTTATTGGCAAACAGTGGCCAGGGATTTCAGCCTCTCTGTATTTCCCTCTGTACAGTGTTACCTCACAAATGTTCCATTGCTATTACAGTGTTACAATTTTCATTTTCTATGGTGTGGCGAATTGTGTATGTGTGTATGGTACTAGGTCACAGATCTCTCAAACCTGAGCACCTGCCTTGAGTTACAGATTGAGGGTATATGTATAATTGATTTAAAACATGCACATATATTATAATTTATATGCTTTATATTCATGTATGTATAAGATGTGTGTGTATGTGTGTGTGTGTGTGTATTCTAGCTGTAATAGTGAAGGTAGATAATATTCTGGCAGTTTGGGTTGTTTTAGACTTCCCTGCCTATCAAAAGTGGTGACTGAGCTACACGCCATGATTCTTAACTTTTCTGTTGTTTGAGGTCATCCACAGGAATGTAATGAAAGTTCCCAAGTTACCCCCCTCAAATATATGTACATATTATTGTGTACATAACCAGAGGGGGAGAATGAGAAAGAACAAATGGGTTTCCTAAAGTCCACTTATGGGTTCCAGGAAAAATAAATAAAATCTGCACTAAGTTTAAATTATGTGCACTAGGTTTCTGTGTAAAGAGAACTGGGCACGTCAGCTGTGGACGTGTAGCAGTTCTTTACTGTCGTTGGCTCAGCTGCCACGACGTGGCCATTATTGTGTAAAGTGCTGAGTTGTGCTTGAACCTCAGCTGTCTTGTAGGAGAGCATCAGGGACCTGACCTGAAGGTGACTGCCTATCAGTTCACACTGTGAAACCTGCCTGGGTGCTCTAGGGCTGACCTCCCAGGAAACGTTCTGAAAATAGCCTGTTGAAGTCCTTCGTTTAACTTACACGCTCAGGTGATAGTTGGTGTAGTTGAGTTTCAGAGCTTAAAATTTACCATTTTTGTATTCGTGTAGTGGTGCAAACATGATTGCAGTTGGACTTGAACAGAGAACAGAAGAATTGTTCTTTAAAGCAGTACCATGTTCTGTAACTACTTTGCAGTTCATATGGTTTTCTTGGTAAAGCAAAATGAAACAATTATTCAGATTCTTTATAAATCTGAGACATGGTTTGGGAATGGTGGTATGTGCCTTTAATCTCCTCACTCAGGAGTCAGAGACAGGCGTGAGTGTGAAGCCAACTGATGCACATAGAAAGTTCCAGGCCACCTGGGGTTGCATAGTGAGACCCTGCCTCAAGAGACAAAACAAAAAGAAACATGGTCTGAAAAGTCTTTAGAAAATTTTTGTGAAGGTACAATTGACAAATAAAAACTGTGTGTGTGTGTGTATACATATATATATGTATACACACACACACACACACACACATACACACACACACACACGCTTAGGATATCTAAGTTGATGTTTTGATATACATTGTGAAGTGATCACCATAGCAAGGTGATTGATGTATCTTACCACCTCATTCTTTCTGTGGTGGGAACACTTAAGATCTAAGTGGCTTAGCGAATATCAAGTGAGTCTAAACTGATTCAGTGGTACAGCGTGCTTGTGATCCCTGTACTCCTGAGGTAGGAGCAGGAGGATGGGGAATTAAAGGTCGGCTGGGGTTACAGAGTGAGACCCTGTCACACACACAAAAAGTCTTTGACCTCTGTCTGAAGCTCTGGCAGATGGTCCTGATGAGAAAATGCAAGCATTGACCTTTAAACAAAGGACAGACCTGACAGGAGCCTTCTGTCAAAATCCCAGCTCCATTCCCGAAAAACTGGGCGTCTTAGCTTGGCGACTTCTCTTAGCTTTACTGGAAGAAGAATACTAGTCTGGGAAAAGAACAGTGGTTAAAATGGGCAGAGTGGACAGCTGTGGAGGATTTGGGGCTATCTTACTGCCCTGGCCTCTGAGTCATTACAGGGGTGTTTCCTCAAACTCTGATTGATAAACTTTGGCATGCTGGGAGGTGACTTGGGAATGGAGGTTATTACAAAGAAGTTGTAGAGTGAAATGATGCTCAGGCTGCTTAACATGTGCTCTTTCTCCCTCCCTCCCTCCCTCCCTCCCTCCCTCCCTCCCTCCCTCCCTTCCTTTTCTGTTTTTGGTGCAATTATTAAGGTCATTCCACGTAGTTAAAAGGGAGGTTTACTTTGTGATGTAACTCAAAAATGAAGGGATAGGTAACAGGGTCTGGGAAAGGTGTAGCGCAGTCTGGCGGTGTTCTCTGGAGAACTCTGCTCAGTCTACCTCCAGCGTCCAGCGTCCCAGAACCAAGAGAGCCGGCACATCCGGATCTCAGCCCCGGCCTTGTAGGCGTGACAGTTACCAAAGCCTCAATGGGGGTTGGAACTTCCAGATCAAAGCTGGAATGGCTACCCACTACACTCGGTGTAGTTTTGGATCCTGTACTGGAACTCACTCTGTAGCCCAGGCTGGCCTCGAACTCATAGACCTGTCTGCCTCGGCCTCCTGAGTGCTGGGATTAAAGGCGGGAGGCCTCACTGCTCTTCTTGCTTAACATGTCCTTTATGCTTTTAAATTTCATATACAATAAAAGTTTGAAACCTTGGAAAAATAATGGACATTGGTAACTGGACATTCTAGAAAAAAAATCCAAAACATCATAATTAGTAAATTGAAAGTACTGGAAATGAGTTGGGTGTTTCTGGTTGCCCAGCACGAAGGAAGATTGGCTCTCACTGGGTATGGGAAGGTAGGGTAGCCAAGAGAGAGGGTTGTTATGTGAAAGCTTTGAGAAAAGAGACAGAGTTAAAAGTAAGACATCGGTGCTCTCTTGCGTGTATTAGTTTTACCTACTGGTGACCGGTGTAGATAGTGTTTAAAGGTATCATTTGAATTTGTGTTGTATTTCTGTTCCCCTCTGATCTGATGGGGGTAGGCATTACTTTTTCAATGCGAAGTTCAAGTTTTTGTTATGGCCAACTTTTTTTTTTTTTTTTTTTTTTTTAAACAGGGGAAGTGAGTAGAGTTGAGGTCGTCTATCTGTCTGTTAAATAGTAACTTACCATAATAGGCTTTCCCAGGCTCAGTTATGTGTTATTGGGAGTTGAATACCGCCAGTTCAGTGGAAAGAAGGGGCCAGCAAGACTGAGTTCCTTCTTCTTTCTGGGACTTTTTGAAGGGGTGTTTCATCTGTCTTCTCAACAGTTCGGTTTTTTGTTGACAGTGACACATTTAACGCTCAGAACAGCGAGGTTGTTTGGATGTCACACAGCATTTAAGTTTGGCAGTGAGGACTTGAAATTGTCCTTTAGACTCGTAGAGCTTCGGGCCTCTGCATGATGCTTTCTGATGCCGTGGTCTGATTTGTAGACAGTCTCCCACTGTGCAGGCTGACCCGGAACTCACTGCCTCTCTCTCTCTCTCCAGCTCTGGGGTTATATAGGTGTATGCTGTCATAACCAGCTCTGCATGGCATTTTTATTACCTTCCTAACTTAGGAGACCTTTGTTCTAGACATGGGCACGGAGTACTGTTTATTCTACACCAGTCACTACAAAATCGGAATTTAGACATGGAGGACAGAGCTGCGAGAAATGTCGTCACCATGAGTGCAGACATTCCCCATGCGTGTGAGGGAAAATACTTCTATAGATTTCAGAACTTAGGGATCAGAATCAAGGAGGGCTTCCAGGTTGGGGGCCCTTAGGTGTGGGGCTCAACCCCTGCAGTCTCACTGCTCAGAGGATGAGGTGGGAGACTTACGTGGGTCAGTTCCAGCTTAGACAACAAAACATCTGGATGGAGGCTTTCCTAGGATGTCAGACCTTCAGTGTTAAGACCTGGAACATCTGGGTACAGTTGATCAGCGTAGTAATAAGGGACGTAAGGTTCATGTCTTGAGACGTAAGCCAAGAAGTGAACTAAAAACAATATTCTGAAATGAATTATTGAGGGTAGTTTTCAAATGCCTTAAGTATTTATAATGTATTCATAATATCAATGAATTCATTTCACGAAAGCATTCTGAGCTTAACAGGAAATCCCTGCGATTTTTGTACATTTTCAGAAATCACAGTTGTAAGCACTTCCTGTTTCTTTTCATTCTGCTAAAGTCTCACATCTGGCTCTTTGAAGGGGGAGCTAATGCTTAGGAAAATATCCGTGAAACCTGCTCTGTGATTAGACATACAGTTAGTCATGTACAAATTCACAAGTAAGTAATCGATACCTCGACTGTCAGGTCCTTTTGGACCGTCGGCGACGATGAGGCTGCCCTGACTCTTGGGCAGGTTCCCCTTGCGGTAGAGCGGCAGGCAGTTATAATTGGTTCTTGGTCTTAATAATTCACACCGTGGCACTTATTACGAAGCTCGCATTGTCAACCTTGTCAGGAGCACGGCAGTCCCCAGCTCCGAGATGCCAGTGTGTAGTCTTTTGTAAAAGGATGTGTGTGAGCATGCATTCTCGTTTCCCGGCACGGCCTAAAAGATAAGGCTCAAGAAAAATGCACCTCTGAAGAGGAAACATTGTGTGCTGGGCTGCCAGTCCTAAAGAAAGTGCTTTATAATCCTTGTGTCCTCCTTTTTAAAAAAAGTATGATCTATAAAAAAAAAAAAAAAGAGAGAGTTTTTAAAATCCAGGTTTCTGTTATATGCTAGGGTAATTCCGTTCTAAAATAATTCCAGATGTTTGTGGAGGAGGGGACAGTTGTTAGGTGAGTAAGCGCTCATTTTTGCCTTGTTCCTCAGTGAACTGCCGATGTGGGGTGTCTGTACTCACCCCTTGAGGCAGAGACTGTGGTAGACACAAGCTCACTGAGCTGCACAGGTTCCAGCTCTCTCCAGGTGGGTGCTGGGAGGTGCCTGGTACTTGCGTCTGCCTGCCTTACCGGTCCTGTGCTTCTGCTGTTTGCTTCCCAGGGGGCCAGTCGTTCTTCAGCAGGAAGGACTCCATCCGCACCATCTACACTTCCCTGCATAACGAACTGAAGAAAGTGGCCACGGGCCGAGGCGCCCCGGGCGGGACGGCTCCTCACGTGGAGGAGCTTCTCCCCCACCTGTCAGAGCAGCTCTGTTTCTTTGTCCAGGCTCGGATGGAGATTGCAGACTTCTACGAGAAGATGTACACCCTCAGCACGCAGAAGTTCATCAACGCGGAAGAGCTGGTCAGCGTTTTGGATACCATCCTCAAGAAATACAGCTCCAGGTGAGTGTGGAGAGTGGCACGGTCTGTCAGCCCCACACGGGCTCTGAGTTTTCCCCGACTCTTCAGAAGGTCCCCGCACTCCGTTTGATATGTGTTCATTAAACAGCAGGTGTCCATCAGCACTGTGAGGTTTAGCTAACCATGCTGGACAGATGTAGACGTAACCGTCTTGTTAAATAAGAAACACAGAGCCAATTGCAGAATTAAAAGCCAAGAGGTCAGAGCAATATATGAGAGCTGGAAACCTTACTCTTCACTGCTGCTGTCTTTCCTCTCAGCCAGAGCCCTACTTCCTGTGTCCTGTCTTTTTTATAGACTTTCTGTTCTGCCTTCTCATTGGTTGTAATCCAGCCACATGACCTCCTCATCACTGCCTGTCTGTACAGACCTCCAGGTCTTCTATGGTTGGTATTGAGATTAAAGGCGTGTGTTGCCATGCTGGCTGTATCCTTGAACACACAGAGATCCGCCTAGCTTTGCCTCCCAAGTGCTGGGATTAAAGGCATGCACTACCACCACCCAGCTTCTGATATGGCTTGTTCTGACCACAAGGCAACTTTATTAATATACAAATAAAATCACATTTTACAAATATAGTATCACCACACACAGATCCTCTCCATGTCTTATCAGGAAAGACAGGAAGTAGTCACACAACAGAATGGCTGTAGAGGGCCTGTAGACATAGCTCAGTGGGTAAAGAGCCCGGTTCTGCAAGCATGAAGCCCTGAGTTTGGATCCCCAGCATCCATGTAGAAAGCTGGGTACCACTGCAATGCCAGTGCTGTTGGTGCTGTGGACAGGAAGACTGCGGGCGGTCAGCGAGAGACCCCTGTCCACGGAATAAGGCAGGGAGCCATAGAGCAGGGCGTCTGATGTCATCTTCTGGCTTTGGCACTAAGGCATGTGCACCTGCACGCGCGCGTGCGCGCACACACACACATACACACACACACACACACACAAATAGTAGTACAGAGAGTAGTGTGACTGACCAGCTAGCTACCTGTCTACATAAATGCTCTTTTCAGAGTAATAACCTGGGAGGTATCTCTGTAACGCTCCTGTGGTCATTAAGATGTGTCTGGAATTATGTTTTGGTTTTGTTTTCAACTCTTAGTGGAGGCATGCATTGCAGGTGAAAGACAAACTCCTTCTTTGGGATAGCTAAGAAATTGTTTCAAGGCCAGTTTAATGTAAAAGTTTTTTTTGTTCAACTGGAACATTGTTTCTATTTGAAGAAACTTGCTCCTTACAAAGAAATGAAGCTGTCTGTGCTGTACTGCACACCGCCTGACCCTGGAAACAATGCCCAAAGAACTGTAGGAATTTAAGAACATCACCAAAGTGAAGGGCCTGGTTTTATTTTGTCTTCCTTGGAGCCTAGGACAGTAGAGGTCCTACTTGGATTAGAAAGATACCTTTGAAGGATATTACACATCTGGGTATATTAATTCAGATAGATTTGATTACCCGGACAAGATGCCACATGCTTATAATCCTAGAACAGCATCCACTGTATAGCAGCTGCTCAGTTGAAGCCGGCTGAATAAGGTAGTGAATAGTTGTGTTCAGCCTGAACATTTTGCCCAGTTTGGTAAATAGTGGGAAGCCATGAAAGGTGAACAGGGGACGCCACGTTCTTGTCTCTAATTAGGCTAATGACTGCAGCACTGGGTTACGGAACGGGTTAGTGAAGATGTGATCGCAGGAGGGAAGGGCAGTGGGCAGGCCGCCGGGGCAGGTGGGCCGGCACGTGCTGGTGGTTCATGTGGTTGCAGGACAGTGAAATCGGTGCTAACAGGAAGTGAGCAGTCTCGGCAGCCAGACGGTAGGAGTGGTGAGTGGTTCCTGTAGACCAGGCTGGCCTTGAACTCACAGCGATCTACCTGCCTCTGCCTCCCGAGTGCTGGGATTAAAGGCGTGTGTCACCATGCCTGGCGTCTAGTCATCCACTGTGAAGGAAAATGGCAGCTGCTGAGCAGCTGTGTGTGCCGTGCATTCTGCAAGACTCTTGCTGTTGCCTGACTTCAGTTACAGGGGCAGATGGCGCTCCTTTAATGAAGGCTCGGCAGTGAGGCAGTTGGCTCAGAACTCACCCCTCTCTGACTTCAGAGTCTTGTCTGTTTTTCTTTTTGTTTTCGGAGCTGGAGGTTGAAGCCGAGGCCTCTCTCCTCATAAGCGTGTGCTCTCCTCCCAAGCTCAGACTACAGCAGAGCGCGTGTAATTGTGGTCACCGTTGCTCGTGTAAAACCTGAGCTGCTCCCTACTTGGTCCAAATGGTTAATTTCTCCCTGCTGACTTTTGCATTCAGCAAATGAGGTTGGTTTGTCAGCCAGGACAGCAGGCCCTTTCTCCGTTCACCTGCTGGGAATAAGGACTGTTTCCTGCACAAACTCACACTATGCCTGCGTGCTTGAGCACAAGACAATGGTGATTAGTTTTTCCCTTCCCTCTTACACTTTGTTTTAGTTTTTTGAGATGGAATCTTCTTGTAGTCCATCTTCTCTCCACACTCACCTGAATCCTGCCTCAGCCTCCCAAACGCAGTGATTACAGACATGAGCCTCTGTGTGTGCTCTCTCTCTCACGCTCGCAGCCAAGGCTAGCCTTAAAATCTCCATCCTCCTGCCTCAACCCCCCTAGTGCTAAGATTGTGGTATATGTATACACACTTAATTCCTGACTTCTTAAAAAAATTATGTTATGGGTGTTTTGCCTGCATACACACACACACACACACACACACACACACACACACACACACGTATACACATATATACACACACCATGTGCATGCCTGGTGCCTGCGGAGGCCAGAAGAGGGCACGAAATCCCATGGAGCTGGAGTTACGGGCAGTTGTGAGGCACCATACGGATGCTGGGTATCGAACCTGGATCCTCTGGCAGAGAAGCCAGTGCTCTGAACCTCTAAGTCATCTCTCCAGCCTGAAGTTAATTGCAGAGGCCGGAGAGAGGGCTCAGCGGTTAAGAGTACGCACTGCTGTCGCAGAAGACCTGAGTTTAGGTCTCAGCACCCCGGGTCCTGTCCTCATCTCTGTCTTAGGATAATTACTGTAATGCCAGTTATGGAATGGGTGGTTGACAGCCACCCGTGTCTTGGTCAAAGCTCTGCTGCTGTGAAGAGACACTGTGACCATGACCATTCTTTTCAAAGGAAAACATTTAATTGGGGCTGGCTTACAGCTCAAAGGTTCAGTCCATTATCATCACGGCAGGAAGCACAGCCGCGTGCAGGCAGACGTGTGCTGGATGGAGGAGGAGCTGAGATCCGACATTCAGAGTGGCAGGCAGCAGGAAGAGAAAGAGGCACTGGGCCTGGCTTGAGCTTCACCCCACCCCAGTGACGCACTTCCTCCAACAAGGCCACGCCTACTCCAACTAAGCCACACCTCCTCATAGTGCCGCTCCCTATGAGCCTGTGGGGACCATTGTCATTCACACCACCATAACCTGTAACTCTAGCTCCAAGGGATCTGATACCTGGCCTCTATGTGCTCCCATATTCATGCATGGACACCTCCACATACTTATAATCAAAAGTAAGTCTTGAAAAGAAAGGAAAAACTGAGCAGAGTATGATGAACACACTCAACCATGTGACCAGCAATTCATTTTATATATAAAGCAGAGTATGGTGAACACACTCACCATGTGGCCAGCAATTCAGTTTATATATAAAGCAGAGTATGGTGAACACACTCACCATGTGACCAGCAATTCCAGTTTGCATATACACTGAAGAACCGACGTGGTGCTTGCAGGATTTCTTGAGTGTACCAAAACATTGAATCATTTTCTTAAAGGATGAATTTTTTTTTTCTTTTAACCCAGACAGGATTTCTCTGTAGCTTTGGAGCCTGTCCTGGACTAGCTGTATAGACCAGGCTGGCCTCGAACTCACAGAGATCCACCTGCCTCTGCCTCCTGAGTGCTGCGATTACAGGCGTGCACCACTACCTCCCGGCTGGTGAATTTTATAGTACATTTATGGACTTGAATTAAATACCAACAAACCTGTTAAAAATTTAAAAAGCAGGGACTGGAGAGATGGCTCAGAACCTCTGTAACTCCAGTTCCAGGGGACCTAGTATCCTCTTTTGGCCTCTGTGGGCTCCTGAACATACATGGTGCTCATAAGCTCACTCAAGCACACACGTGCATAAAAAAGTCTACAGCGAACACATAACTATCCTTTGTCCAGCTTCACATTTAGTTAGCATTTGCCATGCTGCTTTCTCTCTCCCTGTGTAGAACAATAACAAAACTTTACTGTTGTTTGGAAGTAAGATACTAATATTGTGAACCACCTTCCTAAATACTCAGCTTCTCATCTTCTAGAACCATACATAATCAGAACAGTGTTCACACTCAGGACATTTCACACTGGTTTCTTCCATCCCATAATAGATAAATCGCATGCAGACTTCCCAGGTTGCCTCACAGATGTCCTCCACACCTGGTTGGTCATATAGTAGGTCTGTTAGTTTATTTCAAGGAACTTGAATACTGTTGTGATTTTGCCTGATACGATGATGCCCTCAAAGGTCACCCATGCAAAAGCATGTGACAGTGTGCCTTCCTTTTGTAAGGCTGGGTGATAGCCCCCCTGCATTGTGTCCCTCATGTTAAACGAGTGTCTACTTTGTCTTATAAACACCACCTCTTACTGTGGAGGGTTCTAAAGGGCAGACCTCCAACCACATCTTTGCACAGGAGTACCCGCTGAGCAGGTCTCTGGTTTCTGTTGCCCACCATCTACTATCTGAAATGTAACAAGTTCAAGAAATGAACAGGTTTCAAGTCGCATGCTTGGGCTGGGGAGATGATTCAGTCAGCCAAGTGCTCGCAGAGGACCCGAGTTCCATTTCCAGAACCCACAGAAGAAAAGCAGTGGGGCACAGTGGCATGAGCATGGTAATCCCCATGCTGAGGGGGTGGAGACAGGCAGGTCTCTGTGGCTGACTGGCCAGCCAGCCTGGCCTGCTCAGCTAGCTACCTCCAGGCCAGTGAGAGACTGTTTCCCATCTCTAAAAACGGGAGGCCACAGTCCTGAAAGATGACACCTAAGCTTGTGCTCTGACCTCGACATTCACTGCACACACGCACACACGTGTATTTGTACACACACACACACACACACACACACACACGCACGCACACATACATGCACACACAAAATGATGTGCGCGTTGTTTGACGACATACACTGTGCACCCGGTGGGCATGGTCCTTGTTCAGTAGGTCCATACTGTGTCAGCTGCTGACACCTAGATCAGAGAGAGACCACATTGTCTTAAACTGTTCTATACTGTTGATTAATTGTATTTTGGTATTAGTTATAGTCTCTTACTGTGTCTAATTTATAAGGTAAACTCTATCACGTCTATGAGTAAGTATGCAAGGTTTACCGCTGTCCCCGAGGGAGCCTGGAGCATAGGACCTGTGGACCAGGGAGACTAGAATATCCTCAGTGGGATGGTGGCTAAGGAGCAGCAGACTAGTGGCTTTAAGTGAGAAAGGGCTGCAGATTTCTTCTATTGTAGCAAAATAGACACCATGTAAAATGTCCCATTTTTCATCATTTTTAAATGTGTATTTCTGCAGATCGGTTCTTACTTCTGACTCTCATAAATGAGTTCCTTTGGAAGGAACTCCACAGTGTGGGTCTGTGGAAGACAGAACAGCATTTCTGGAGTTCTGCTTCCCATCAGCGCACCCGTTCTATACCTTCCTGCGCTCTGGACCCCAGGTTCCTGCTGCCTGTCCTCCCTCCTTTCTCCCCTCCTCCCGTGCTGTCTCCTCTCCGTTAGAGCCAGTGTTCTCCACAGGTTTGGCAGTCTCCTGTCTCAGACACTGCCCAGCTCACCACCTTGCCTTAGGTGTATGTTTGTGGATCACAGCCTGAGCTCTGAGTGGCCATAAGGCGCGTGGAGGAGAGAAAGCTGGGAAATGATGCATCATAAAGCTAATGTCTGCCAGGCAGACCGACAGGACGAATGGTTAGCTTTCCTTGAGGTTGAAAAATAGTGTTGCCACTCACATGCATCTTTAACGAGTGTTGAACATTACACTTCTGTGGTGTCATGGAAACGCTTGCTCACAAGCGTTTCTGAAGGTTTGGTCTGAGACTTCGTGTCTTTTGAAGCAGAGCATTGACTATACATGGTGATTTCTATGGTGGCACACAGTAGGAAAATCAGACATGGTTCCTGACTTGTGAGTGTTTTTTTTTTTTTTTTTTTTAAACGATTTTTATGATTTTTCAGACCATTCAGTAGAAACTGTGCTTAGAATTTTGGATGTTGATCATTTCCCAGGTTTAGCAAAATGCAGTACAGTGCTCTAGTGACATTGGGCAACCTCAGCTGTCAGCTAGCCATGCAGTCCTGGGGTGTGGCAGCCGACACTGCAGGGGATTGCAGGATGAGCTGTGGTGGTTGGTAGGCCAGGAGCATCAAGCATATGTTACAGTTAGGATGGACTGATGGGCTGCAAGTCCAGGAGCATCTGCAGTAGGGTTTTCTGCCAGTGTTCTGCTAGATTCTGCTATCAGCCTGCCACAGCCCAGAGTCATCTGGGGGGGGGGGTCTGAATTGCGGGAATGTCCAGATCAGTTTGGTATGTGGGCATGTCTGTGGGATATTGCTGTGGCTAATGGTTGATATGGGTGTTGTTTTGGTATTTGACTCTTTTTTCGGGGGGGGGGGGACCTGCCACCCAGCTCCCAAATAAATCACTCATAGAGGCTTATTCTTACTTATGAATGCCCAGCCTTAGCTTAGCTTGTTTCTAGCCAGCTTTTCTTAACTTAAATTAACCCATCTATGTCTGGGCTTTTCCCGTTCTCTTACTTCTGTAAATCTTACTCTTACTCCGTGGCTTGCTGTGTAGCTGGGTGGCTGGTCCCTGGGTCTTCCTCCTTCTCTGGCTCCCAGTTCTCCTTTCTCCTGTCTTGCTATTGGCCGTTCAGCTCTTTATTAGCCCATCAGGTGTCTTAGACAGGCACAGTAACACAGCTTCACAGAGTTTAAACAGATGCAACATAAACAAAAGTAACACAGCGTTACAATACTATTCTACAACATATGGCAGGTCCAACCTACTCTGTGCCGAACTGTGTCTAAGGAAGTGGGCTTTGAAAGCTGGCTCAGGAGCTGGAGAGATGGCTCAGTGGTTAAGAGCACTTACTTCTCTTGCAGAGGACCTGGGTTCAGTTCTCAGTACCCACATGATGTCTCACAACCATCTCTAACTCCAGATTCAGAGGATCTCACACTGTCTTGTGACCTCCACAGACATAGAGCATGTAGATAGATAGATAGATAGATAGATAGATAGATAGATAGATAGATAGATACGTACATACATACATACACTCATACATATATGCACATACATAAATGCAGACAAAACACACATAAAAATAAATAAATAAATCTTTAAAAAAACAAACAAATGAGTGGCTAGTGCTGGGGCTTGACCTAGCTTGGAAGCCGATTTCTCGAAGACCATGACTGCAGAGGAGAGCTGAAGAGTAATTGAGAAACATGATGAAGAAGGACCATGTTCTCACTGGCCTACTATTTTCTAAGTCATCCTCCTCTGCTGAGAAATTAAGGCACTCCCACATCTTGTTGCCTCCTCCTCCAATATTGTTGTGAAGTGGAAGCATGTTCACAGAGGGCAGTCCACAGCCTACCTTCATGAACTCATTTACTAAATAGAAATGTGACATATGACATATATATATATATATATATATATATATATATATATATATATATGTACATGTATATATTACAAAATATCGAGCTACATTGTGCATAGTAAGGAGTAAAACTCACACACATGTGCAGTACTTGGTCACAGTATAAACTGTCACCGCAGCACGTGGTAAGAAAATTTAAACCACCTTTGTAGGTGGGAATAAAAATGCACTACTGTCTTGATCTTGACATAGTATATTTTATTTATTAATTTTTAATTAGATGTATGTGTGTGGGGGGAAGGCATGTGCATATGAGTGCAGTGCCGGTGGAGGCCAGAAGAGGGCGTCAGATCTGCTGGAGCTGGAGTTACAGTTATCCATCTGTAACTGATGTGGCTATTGGGAACTGAACTCAAGTCCTCTACAAGAGCACTTTGTGCTCTTAACCTCTGAGCCACCTCTGCAGCCCCTGAAGTGGTGTAATTTTATCATTTCACAATCGCTAGAAATGGGTGGGGGTGGGGGTGGGAACGTGACTCAATTTGAGTAGGGACCGGAATATTCAAGGTCTTAAATACCTTCTAAGGATTTGAGGCAAGTGATTTTAAAAGATTTTTACATAGGAGTCACTATTCTTTGAACCTGTCCTCTTCCCCACCGCCCTCTCCTGTCCTTCCCCTTCCCCCTTCCACATGGCTCCCTTTCCCGGTTACCGAAGGTCCTTTCGGCTCTTCATTGCACTGTTCCAGCATGCTCTATTTCCCGCCTCCCTTTGGCTGCCATTTTGCTTTTCATCACGGTTAACTATGAAGGGACTTTGGGAATCGAATGGAGAACAGTTATCTGGTAAATTCCTTTATTAAGTGCCCGGTATCTATTGAGCCTCAGATACAGGTGTATAGTGTTTATGTTCATCTGTAAAATGGGTCTATGGAATAGTTTATCTGTGGACAGCAGATGTCTTAGTATTGTTTTTTAGTTGCATACCCTGAAAAGAGGACCCCTGGTTTTGATGATCGTGTTAGTCCTACAGTTCCCAGAGTGAATGAATAATTGTAGTCAATGTAATTTCTCCTTATTTGGAAGGAAGATAGTTACATTCATTAAACGAAAACCCACAACGTCCAGGGTATTTTCTTGGGAGAATAAGATGAAATGCCCACGTTAAACCAGAGTTGTAAAAAAATCAGTGCACCTAGACTGTGCCTTTCTGCCCGATGGGGCGGCTGACCCGGGCGGCACTGGTCTGGCGGCGTGTTTGGGGTTTCTGCTGGTGCTGGTTTGTTGTTTGTGAAGGTTCTCACTGTGAAGTGACGTAGCCACTGACTTCTGTCCCTCTCCTCCCCCCCCTAGATTTCACCACCCTATCCTTAGCCCTCTGGAAAGCAGTTTCCAGCTGGAAGTGGGTGTGCTGAGCCATCTCCTGAGGGCGCAGGCCCAGATCTCTGAGTGGAAGTTCCTCCCTTCCCTGGTGACCTTGCACAACGCTCACACGAAGCTCCAGAGCTGGGGCCAGACCTTTGAGAAGCAGCGGGAGACCAAGAAACACCTTTTCGGGGGGCAGTCCCAGAAGGCCGTGCAGCCCCCACACCTCTTCCTTTGGCTGATGAAACTCAAAAGCATGCTCCTGGCCAAGTTCAGCTTTTACTTCCACGAGGCGCTGAGCCGCCAGACTACCGCTTCCGAAATGAAAGCGCTGACTGCCAAGGCTAGCCCAGACCTCTTTGGAAAGATCTCCAGTTTCATCCGGAAATACGACGCTGCCAATGTGTCCTTGATTTTTGACAACCGAGGCTCAGAGAGCTTTCAGGGTCATGGCTACCACCACCCACATTCCTACCGAGAGGCCCCCAAAGGAGTGGACCAGTACCCGGCCGTGGTGTCTCTGCCCAGCGACAGGCCGGTCATGCACTGGCCCAATGTCATCATGATCATGACAGACCGAACCTCCGACCTGAACAGCTTGGAGAAAGTGGTCCACTTCTATGATGACAAAGTCCAGAGTACCTACTTCCTGACCCGCCCAGAACCCCACTTCACCATCGTTGTTATTTTTGAGTCAAAGAAATCTGAGAGAGACTCCCATTTTATTTCCTTCCTCAATGAGCTCTCGCTTGCCCTTAAGAACCCCAAAGTGTTTGCAAGTCTGAAACCTGGGTCCAAAGGTTAGCAGGAGCTTGCACAAGGATTTCCAAAACTGGACACAGTGTTCCTCGTTGCTCCAAGGGGCAACGGTAGTTTGTGATTAGAATTTCCATCCGCTCACGCTTCTTTGGGAGCTGAGCCAGAGACAGATCTTCCCTAATCATGTTGCACACTTCATAAGCAATTAAGACCAAGGATGGAATCTCCAAAGAGTAGCCTAGGTAGTGCCGTGGCTCCCCCGAGTCACGGTGGGGTGAAGTGGTGTCAGTATTTTCCCATTTCCCACGTCTCCTGTAGATGGGATATTGATCGGTCCTTCATGTACCTTTCCAGATCTTTTTGTTCTTATTCTGAACATTGTGCCCCAACTCACTTCTCAGCATCCTCTCTCTCTGTCCCTGAAGAGCAGCCAGGATACGACGATACCAGATGGGAAGTTTCAGTCTCATTGACGCGCATGTTAACCAGTTTGACAAGTTCATCTAATTAGTGTTATGCTGTAATTAGAACCTTGGTGAGAGATTTCTATCAGGTGGTAGAAGTGGTATGAAGGTATGAGGTGGAAGATGATCTCGGTTGCTATCGACCTTATGGCAACTCAACCAGCCACAGGCTCTCTTTTCAGGTGACCGCCACACACATCTGCATTTGTTGTTTTTACCTTTAAAACGCTTGGTGTTATTCTGTTCGAAGTCAGCCCAAGCCAGCGTGCAGGGTCTCTCCACTCGGGTTTACCCGCTTGACGTCACTTCTCTGCCCAGCTGTGTTGACATCTGGCCCTGTCCGGTTACTCTCAGGTTTAGAAAGCGGGCAGCCATGTGTTTATAGCCCTGTTTTAGGTTCTCACACAGCACAGCTTTTATAAAATCAAAATGATGGTCTTGATACTTCGTGCGTGCTCAAAATCAGTTGTCTCCATAGTCCAGTGGCCTGGTCAGCCCTTCAGCACATCTGGACTTCATAGTCCAGTCCCAGGTCAGCCCTTCAGCACATCTGGACTTGGTTCCTTGTCCTCTGCAGATTATGTTCACATGCAGCACCAGGTGTCTGGGGACAGGCTGCTCTGTCCCTTCCTTCTGAGTGTGTTCACAGGGAAGCAGAGGGATCAACATGGGGAGTGTTTCTGGGTTATTGATTCAGAAGGAGAAGAAGCCACCAAGAAGAACTGAGCTGTTCTTGCTGGATATGTCCTTCAGAGCTCTGTGACTGTCCTGGGCAGCTCCATGCTTTCCTCATGGTTGTATGGAGCCACTGTCTTGTGGGGTGTCCACAGAGCATGATGGCCACACCAGCAGAGTCATGGAGCCCCTCCAAGGCCTCCTGGGCAAGTGTGGTCCTACCTGTAGAAGAATCTACTGGCCAGTTTTCTGGACCCCCACCCCCCTTCACATAATCTTAAGCCAGTTTTCTATAAACAGAAAGTAGTGATTTCCTCTGCATTTCCCCAGGTTCTATACAAATATGAACAAATTTTATAATAGTGACCTTACATTAAATTGAAAACATTTGAAATTAAAAGCTAAACCATTTTCCTTCCTTTACGCTTTGCTGAGAAACTGAAAAATAACCCTTGGTATGAATTTTTTTTTTCCTGGATAAAACCACCATTCGCCTTAATGATATGGCTCCCTAGGTACCTAAAAAATTACAGACTTCAGTGGACCATGGAGGAATGTAACTAAGATACGCATATATAAAATACTGAAAATGCTCAAATATAGACATATTTGAATTGTATATTTATTTTTAAGCATATTTTGAGTAATTTAAGAGGTATTTGCAAAGGACAGGAAGCAGATGTGACTATTAAGACAGCAGAACCGCCTGAGGCCCTGTGCGCTGTCAGGCAGTCCTGGAGGACCCTCAAAGATGAACACTGATGGTTTATTTCTGAAGCTCCTCAATAAAGTTTTCTAATTACATATCTCTCTCTGTAGTTTTCTTCCTGATCAAGCAAGTTTTATTGTGCACATATGCATGTTTGCAGGGTTCTTCTCCGAGAGCCTCCTGAGATAGGGGGGCTAGGTTGTGGGCTCTTGTGTGGCCCCCGGAACACGTTGTTACATTTAGCACAGCTGGTACGCATCCTCCCTTGGGCACAGGAGATGCCAAGGTGAACTCTGCACTTCTCCAGCCCTGGCTTCTTAGGCTTGTGCGTTGGTTTCTCCTTCCTCTAGGGCCGCTTGTCCTGAGGGCTGGCCTTACCGCCTTCTACTCTGTGTTTTTCTTCCTTCCTTCCTTCCTTCCTTCCTTCCTTCCTTCCTTCCTTCCTTCCATCTTCCCTCCCTCCCTCCCTCTTTCCTTCCTTCCTTCCTTCCTTCCTTTTTCCTCTTAGCCAAGTTCTTCTGCTCCTGGGGAGCCAGCCAGCTCTTTGACTTGTTCGACAGGTGTGTCCTCTAGGGATACACTCTCCTTTCCTCCTCTCCCTCCTCTTCTTCCCAAGGTAGGTCTGAAGTCTTGTAACATTCCTGCCCACCGAGGAACACAGGTCCCGAGCCAGACTGAAGTCACTGGAGGAGGAAGCCCCACACTGTCATGGTGCCCATAGGCAGGACGGAGGCCTCCAGGGAACCAGTGGTGACAAAGAGATGTACACACAAATCTAAAGCTGCCCATATTCTGGTTCAAGTCAAGAAGAAAAGTGATTTTGTTTTTAATTGGGATTTGCCCTCCAGAAGCAGGATTGAGATGGTCTGTCATGCCTGCTCTGCTGGTTGCCTACCCTGACACTTATTTCTAGACCACAGCCGGTGAATTCTAGGTAACTGGAAGTGTGTCCAACACTGAATTTGCCCAGCAGTCCACTGAGTATTGAATTTTAGGGTGCCGTTTGGATAACGGATGAACCCTTAACGCCTTTGTCCTCTGTGGGGTCCAGCCTGGTATCAGACATTGTCATTGGGGGTGTGTGTGTTCAAATGAAGCCAGATTGTTAACTGGGGAACCTAAGGCCCTTGAAAACTGGAAAATTTACCTTTGGAGAAAAAACAACAAGCAGGCCTTCCCTCCCCGCTCACCCCCTCCGTGTCTATCAGGCAGACTTGTGGGTCTTTGACCCTGGCATGTCCTCCCTATAAGCTCAACAGCTTTGAAAAGTTGCGCCAAGAAAACGCAGGCGGCCTTTTCCAAGGGGCGGGTGGGACTTGGAGAAGGCCTTGCGTGTGAAAACATGTTGGAAACGGACTCAAAAGCTGTATGAATAAAAAGTGAACCATCTTCTCCAACTCAAATGCGAATCCTCGTGTTCTCTTCCTTCTCTTCGAGTCTGAGAAATGCCTGTGTTGATTCATGATCGCCTGTGTTGATTCATGATCGGCAGCTAAACGCCTAAACAACACTCACTACTTCCAAATCTTTGCGGCTCTTCCTTCCTGGTTCATTATGGTTGGTTGATAGTGTCATTTCCGGTCTGGGCTGCTCTGAAAGAACAGAGGTGTGTTTCAGTTGCCATCTGTGACTGTGGCTTTCTTCCTACGTAGGTTGCATGACGGAGTTTACAAAGTGGTGATGCTCTCATTATTTACGATTTATTAGCCAGAATATGTATGTCTACAAAGAGAGCATCTTCAGTTATTGGGTTACCTTGAAATGTAGTCAACTTCATTTGTGACTTCTACCTTTCACCCCGCTTTGGCAGTGCTGGGGATCAGACTCAAGGCCTTACGGGTGCCCTAGGCAAATGCCGGATCTCAGCGCTATGGCCCCAGCCCTCGTTTTACCTTTGAGAAAACCAGATTCTTCCCTACTGGTGCCGGAGAGTGGGCCCACTTCCCACGTGGTAGGAAGGGCTGGGTCACTGACACTGTAGCCCCTGTCCTAAAGCAGCTTTAAAAATAGTTCTTAGCATGTTAAGAGGCACCTGTGCATTTTTTAAAGAAATAGATCTTTCCATTGATAAGGGATTTTTCAGTTTTAATATTTAAAACTTTTTTGCAATTATAATTAAGGATTTCTCCCTTCCCTCTCTTCCTTCTAACACCCCTCAATGTACTCTCTTGGCCCTCTCTTTTTTAGTTGATCTTGTGCACACACACACACACACACACTCTCTCTCTCTACACTCTCTCTCTCTCTCTCTCTTATATAATTATAACCTGCTCAGTCCATATAATGTTACCTGTGTGTATATGATTTCAGAGCTGAGCGCTTCCCTGGGCTCTTCCCTGAGAAAGGCTATTTCTCCTGTTCTCAGCATGCCTAAGATTTTTTGCATCTTAGGCTTAACTTTAGATTTGAAATAAAACAGGGCCGTTTTCCCCCTGGACACGAGAGAGTCTACCTAAATATTATGACTTTCCCATCTTGCTTCTGGCTAATTTTCTCCCCTTCGCCGGTGCTGTTTCCCCTGCCTGTCCCTTCTCCCCACCCCCTCCCTCCTGCCAGTCCACTAATGTACCTTTGCTCCATCCTTCCCCTGATGTTCTCATGGAGCCGGAACATGGCCCAGTGATTTGCCCCAGTTTGAAGAAAGCCACATCTGAAAACTAACCATTTATATTTTCTTTTTAATAACAAGTTGGTCATTTTTCAGTAAGGCAGGAAGACATAGATGGGGGGAAAGGTTAATGTTGACAGGAATGGGGTGGGTGCAGTGGTGCCTCACCCCTTTGTGAATACACCCCCTTCGGCCAGTTACAGCAAAGCAAGACTGCTTGTATCTAGCAGACAATTTGCCAGTCAAAGCTAATTAAGACAAAAATCTTGCCAAGCTGTGACTGATGGCTGATCTTGGTCGTCATCTTGACACAAGTGGGGAACCTCGGCTGAGGAATTACCTCCATCAGATTGGCTCATGGGCCTGTCTGTGGGGTCTTTTCTTGATTGCTAATTGATGTAGGAAGATCCAGCCCACTGTGGGCGGTAACCATCCCTAGGCAGGTGGGTCCAAGATAGGTGGCCGAAGCTAAGCTTGAAAGCAAGTCAGTAAGCAACGTTCCTACCTGGTCTCCCTTCAACTCCTGCCTCAAGCTCCGGCCCCGGCTTCGCTCAAGGACGGACTTGAACCTGTAATTTACAGTAAACCCTTTTCTTTCTAGATTGCTTTTGGTCATGGTGTTTATCACATCAACAGAAAGCCAACTAGCACGTGTATTTTTGTGATTTTTTTTTTTAAAGGTTATGCTTGGATTATTTTTTGTAATTTAGTATGTAAAAGCATTGAATTAGTCTCTGATTTTTTTTCCCCCTTTAGTTACACTTTTAAGAAACTGGGCTCTCTCCCTGCCCCCTTCCTTTCTAAATGAGAAATGAAAAGCCACACTAGGTGACTAGCTGGCTTCGGAAGTCCTGTAGGCAGAGTCTTTTTGTTCCTCTTGAATTTTCTACCGGGTTCCCGTTGCCAATGTCATTATTTTGTGGCCCTGTGCCCAATTTATTCTAAAAAGGTTCTCCAGAGGAAATGAGTCAGAAGGAACGGACTGGAGGAGCTCCTCCATTTGCAGAGACTCCTCTGGTATTGTGTAACCCCACACGGCTTTGTTAATAGACGCACCATGACTTGTCTGCCTAGTTTCTCAATCAGATTGGGATGGCAAGGCCTGTTTCTGGGGGGCTTGAATTTGAGAACCATATGGTATGTGTAAGATATCAATGCCCAAGAACAGAGGGAGGCAAATGGTGGCCCTTTCTGGTAACCCTCTACTTGACATGGGCCAGGGCTGGGGCTCTGAACGCTGGCTCAGGGTGGGGCCTGGGGCCAACCGCATCGGAGTGCACCCTGAAAGGCTTCTTGCCGCAGTGAGAGCAGAGGGAGCGGGACCCGACAATGGGAGGAAGGTGGTCCTTGAGACTCCCGCTAACTCTGTCCTTACGGATGATTGTGCTTTTGCTGGTCAGGACATTGAAGAGTGGAGCTGGAATGCTGTTATATTTGACCGTCTGATTTGATTTGAGATTGTAGCGGTGTTGACTCACATCAGTGAGGGACACTCCAATCCTGGGCTCATTCTAGTCTCAGTGGCTCTAGGATTGTCTAGGCTCAGTGTTAGGGCTGTCCCCGAAGCAAGAGCAGATGGTGTGTGTGTGTGTGTGTGTGTGTGTGTGTGTGTGTGTGTGTGTGACAGAGACAGAGAGACACAGAGACTCACAGAGAGAGACAGGGAGAGACACACAGAGAGAGACAGAGAGACAGAGAGACAGAGAGAGACACACACAGAGACACACAGAGAGAGACACATAGAGACACACAGAGACAGAGACACACACACACACACACACACACAGAACTGCCCCTTTCCATGCATCCATCCATCTCCTCCCTCACTCATGCAGTAGCTGTCGAACATTAACTATGCTAAGGTTGGGCATATCCGTAAGTGGAGCTTGCTCCAAGTGCTCCGGCAGCCAGACACAGGAAGGGCTTGTACCCAGTACAGCAACAAATAGATCTCAGACTTGCTATGCTTACACGTTCCCTTTACATTTGACCAGAACTGTAACTCTTGCTCTGGGAGAAACTTGCCTGTGGAGAATTGATTCATCGTCTATCTGAATCACCTGTGTGGCAGATACAGCGTGAGCGTAAGTTAGGAGGTTGTGGAGAACCCTAGAATTTGTACCCCAGGAGTTCTGAGTTACTGCTGATATTGCCAGTCAAGGATTGTACTTTCAGAGCAGCTGCTGGGAGGTGGTAGCTCACGCCTTTAATCCCAGCACTCGGGCGGTAGAGGCAGGCGGATCTCTGTGAGTTCGAGGCCAGCCTGGGCTACAGAGTGCGTTCTAGGACAGCCAGGGCTACACAGAACACCCCCCCTCCTTTTAATGGCATTTTGGTATTTTATTTGTATTTTGGAGATGGCAGTATTTCTTCTTCTCTTCTTCCTCCTTTTCCTCCTCCTCCTCTTGATCCTTTTCCTCTTCCTTCCTCTCCTTCTTCTCCTCCTTCTTTCTTCCTCTCCCTCCTCCTTTTCCTCCTTCCTTCCTCTTCCTCCTCCTTCCCTCCCCCTCCCACCCTCTCCCTTACGCTCCTCAGGGATGGGTGGGGGCCACTTTAAGCATCCAAATTCTTGAAAGAGGCTTTCTATCAAAAAGCAGCATTTTTTTTTTTAAGTGCAAAATCTTTTAGCAAGCTTGAGAATAAGAGTATATTAGGAACAGCCAGTAGAGGGCGCTAGAAAAACCTCCCCAGCTTCTGTCTATCCAGGCACAGTGGGTGCCACTTGGCTTCTCTGGGACAGTAGAAACCTGAGCTGTAGCTGCAGATACTTTAAAATGACCATTTTTTAGCATTTCCAGTAGGAGATTTCTCAGCCACCCTTGGAGAGACAGATAGTCATGCAGCTGGCCCAAGAAATGAGTAAGAAACAGGACTGTCATTTCCGCTGAACTTCAGAGTCTGTGTGGGACCATTTTGCCTACACATGTGCATTGTGCACCCCATTCATTCCTGGTGCCTTCAGAGGTGAGAAGAGGGTGTCAGATCTTTAGGAACTGGAGTCTCAGGTGACTGTGAACCACCTTGTGGGTGCTGGGAACCAAACCTGGGTGCTCTTAAATGCTGAGCCTCCTCTCCAGCCCTGATGTCTTACCCAGTGTCCTCTTACCATTATTACTCTTTCGAGACAGGGTCTCACTATGTAGCCTTGGTCAGCCTGGAGCTCACTCTGTAGACCAGACTGGCCTGGACCCATCCTCCTTTGCCTCAGAGTGTGCTAGGGTTAAAGAAATGTGCCACCACATCCAGAATTTTAACCAAGACAGTCTGTTTCCTGAGCCAGTGACTGTGCAGCATCCTATACCGACTCAGAGCCTTCTGTGATACTGCGATCACCGGCTTCATCCCTTAGACAGTTTATTTTGAGACTCATACCCTTCCCCAAGTTTTCAGATGTGAGGCTTTCTTTACCTTCTACTGGTTTGTCTTTTACAAAGTTAGATGCTTGTGGCCATCAGCCTGTGGTGGCCACATCAGGAAGAGACACTTAGAGGAAGTTAGGTCATAGGGCAAGCTCTTGAAGGGGATATCGGGGGCCCTGGCCTTTCTCTCTGCTCTGTATGGCTACAAAGTAAGAAACAGCTTTCATGTTCTGGCCCCAAAGCAATGGAACCAGCTGACCGTGGACTGAACTCTCTGAAATTGTGAACCCAAATAAGCATTTCCTCCTCAGAAAAGGGACTGGTGCACTTGGCTTGTGGCTCTTGGGACAGAGAGCATGTCTTCGCGTGGGAGGGCGGGGGGAATCCATGTACTTGCTGGGTTTATATTGAAAATTGACATCTCTTTCCCACTATCCATGAGCACAAAGTTTTTGACTGTAATTGCCGGGTTTGTTGAAACTCCTCAAGGGGCCTTCAGGATAAAAACCCCCCATTGTGGGAGACACTCTGGGGTGACTGCTGAGGCACCGGAGGAGGAGGAGGTCTTGAACTCTCTTTGTGGCATCCACACTTAGGGTGTTTTCAGCTCAGCGCCCGCTCCCCAAACCCATCTCAGCGGACCTCCATATTTACCCGCCGGGACTCCCGAAGCTTTGGAGTCCTTTTGATTCTTCTCTATGCTAAGTCCTCAGCAGCATCTCTTTAACTGGGTTAAGTGATGTACACATGTGTGTGGGTGTGTGCATTTGAGTGCGGGAGCCTGTGGAGCCTAGAGCAGTGGGTGGATCCCAGATGCTCCCAGGCTGGAGTTCCGGGCGATGGACCCTGACATGGGTGCTGGACACTGAACTGAGGTCTGCTCCAAGATTATTAGTACATGCCCTTAACGGCCGAGCCATCTCCGCGGCCCCAACTCTTGAGTTTTTATTAGTTCAGCTTTTGGAAAATGTGTCTTCTACCTGGTCTCTTGCTTTCTGTAAGCCACATTACTTACTTGACAGAGTAATTTATATGCCTTAACCACTGAGCCCCAGTGATTTATGTGTCTACTCTGCTTCTTGTGTTTTCTTTAAAAAGAAAGAAAGAAAGATCCCGCGTAAGTACCTCTGCGGAGCCTGCTGGGAAGGGTCCACTTGGAAGGGTCAGTTTTCTTGCTTCATCTCCGGTTTCTGTCAAACTGGACTCTCGCCTTGCTCTGTGTTTTCTCGTTTCTAAGCCTTCGCTCAGTTTTATTTGGAATCTGTTTAGACTAGGCAGGAATTCTTTACACCGACACCTATGAAATATAATTATAAAAATATTTTATCCTAATTTATTTAAAACTTACATTGTAATCCCCCCCCCCCCCCCCCCCATGTGCTTGCGCGCTCTCTCTCTCTCTCTCTCTCTCTCTCTCTCTCTCTCTCTCTCACTCACACACACACACACACACACACACACACACACACGTGCACACCCCTTGCAGGAGTCATTTCTCTATACCATGTAGGTCCCAAGGATCAACTCAAGTTGCCAGTCTTGGGATCAGACACCTTTACATCTGATGCATTTCTCCGGCCCCATAAAAGTATTCTGAAATCTGTGGTACTCCATGTGTTTGTTTTTGTTTGCTTGTTTGTTTTGGAGATAGGGTCTCACTGTGCACCTCTGGCTGGCCTGCAACTCGCTATGTAGACTAGGCTGGCCTTGAACACACCTCGATCTTCCTGCCTCTGCATCTTGAGTGTGTGTGTGTGTGTGTGTGTGTGTGTGTGTGTGTGTGTGTGTGTATGTTAAAGGAGTAGGTGGCCATACCTGGCCTTACATGTGTTGTCTGTTAATGCAGTGTCTATCAAGATGTAACACTTGGTCCTAATAATTATCATACTTGTACTGCCTTTAAAAAAAAAAGATTTATTTATTTATTATGTACACAGAAGAGGGCACCAGATCTCATTACAGATGGTTGTGAGCCACCATGTGGTTGCTGGGAATTGAACTCAGGACCTCTGAAGAGCAGTGGGTGCTCTTAACCTCTCAGCCATGTCTCCAGCCCCACTTGTACTGCCTTTTACAATAGAAGGATCTACTAAATTTTTGTGAGAGGTTAGGGAAAATGAGGCTGTAGCCTTTTTTGTTTGTTTAATTTAAAAAAAACCATTTTATGCATGTGAATGTTCTGTCTTCATGCATGTCTGCACCACATACATGCCTGGTGCCAGTGAGGGACAGAAGAGGCTGTCTGCTCCCCTGGAACTGGTGTCCCAGACAGTTGTGAGCTGTCAAGTGGCTGCTGGGAATGGCCCTCTAGAAGAGCAGCCAATACTTTTAACAGCTGAACCATCTCTCTGTCTCCAAAGCTAGAGGTTTTCCTTGTTGAAGTTCTAAGTCTAAGAGAACCTTAAATCTAGGGAACTGATTCTCAAAGCTGACGACATAACTCAAACACCATCATGCCACCCACTACAAGCCATTTCAGGTATGTAGGCATGTCAACAGCTTTCTCTGGGAATTGCCTATGTGGCAGACCCTAGGATTGTACTTTGAAAACCACTGCTTACATCATAACCATCTTTACCCCCTTAGGCTCTGGAATACCTCTTCTGTTGTCTGCCTTTACCACCCCATTGGAAGAACAGCATTCCCCTCCAGGGTTTCATCTGCTTCGTACCCATGTTGTGGCATTCAGCTTTGCCCTTTGTATCAGGGTCCCTGGGGTAAAATGTGGCTGGTTCCCACAGTGGACTCCAGCCTTCTAAACTGTTCACAATCATGTAATGCTATGAGATTTCGAACCTCCAAAAGGAATAAAAAAAAATGTTTTCTCTCCTTTGTTACCTTGTAAGGTATGACTTATGACTTATCAGGAAAGGAGGGACCGAGAAGGAGAGAGAGACTTGAATGGAGAATCCATTTGGGAAGTTGACCTTGGCGTAGACATTAGTCACGGAAAAGAATTCTTGGTTTATCACTTAGTATCCTTCCTTTATTCTGATCCGAAAACTTACGTAGAAGAAGTAGATTACATATTGGCCCTCCAGTGAAAATAACCTTCTGGTATATGGCAATTACATGGTATAAGCAACTCGGCCACTGGCTTTTAACTTTGGTAGGATCCTGGGAACATCTCTGGATATTTCAATGAAGTCTTTAATAGCATTCCCCAGGGGTGATGTTAAAGTCAGAATAAATGCAGGTAGACTTAAGAACACCTCGGGCTTATTTACACCTGATCGTTGAGTATCCCTAAAAAAAAAGTCACCTTGAGAGGACTTGCCTGGGGAAGGGTTGAATTTCTCCCCTACAGCCATTTAACCCCTCAGATGCCTCCACTTCCTCTCTCCTCCCCTCCCCAAGGACTAGGAGAGTGATAATGTAGCATAGAGGCTGATCTATGGAGAATTATAAGGTCCTTTCTAAACTGAAAACCCGAGACTCTGGCAAACGGACCCCACAGTAGGACCACTGTCTCCTTACAGTGTGGAAATCGTGTCTGTGCCTTTGTGGGCCCTGCACTCTGAATCTCCTTCATTGGCACAGAAGTCACCTCTGTGAAGCCGTGGGATGCTCTGAGGTCTCAGTTCAGGGTTGTCCCAACCTTCCTGTGCTCATATCAGCCTCGGGCTCTGCTACCGTGACAGCAAAGCGGTCATTATTATCAGCCATGATAATGAACCCTTGTCAGGGCCCTTTCATTTCTAAGTGGCTGGAAGAGAACCCGTGGGTCTGTTAATGTTCATGTCTCGGCCTGTGGGATTCCTCTTCTGGGTCAGAGAGTTTCTCCAGTGATCTACCTCTGTGGCATTTGCACTTTCTCACACTATAAAAAGTCCTACATTCTTGTTATGAGTTACATAGGGAAGAACTATTACAAAATTCTTTCTTAAAAGGGAGAACTGAATTGTCTCTGGAGGCTCAGATCTGCAAATAAACACCCCCACCCCCAATGCCACCATGGTGCCTGGCCAGGTAATTCAGGAGATCCATGAAGTAGCCTCCTTTACACCCCGAGGCAAATCTTTCCTTGTGTGTAGTGCAGATGTTTTACATAAAATATTTTCCTGAATATTCTGGATGATTTGTACACATTTCTGGCTGGATGACTCGACCGTCGGACTGGATCTTAACTTTTTTTTTTTAACCACCTGACACATATGGGGCTCAGACATTGCTAGTGGAATCGAACTCCTCTATTTGAATCTCATACACAATTAGTTTTCCTTGACGAATATTCCCAACCCTAAACACATGTATATGTTCAAACTAAAATCATATTGCATTCATTGGGGAGCACAGTAAATAGTACACGGTACACTGGTACACAGTGTAACGACTGAAGGCTGTGTTTTGTAATGAACACTACCGGGTGTTGTCGGGGGTATGTGATTCTTGTTACTCCCTCCCTGTCCAACCTCAGTCTTCTTTCGTGATTTTTCACTGGCTCTCTCCGGGTCGTTAGCACAGCCCATGCTGTTCCCTGCATCTTGAATGTTCTCCTCACCCGACGTCTTCTATCGTAACCCACTCTGCCATCCCCCACATCCACAGTCTCAGTTATCCTTTGTCAGGATTCCCCAGCCCGGGTCCCCCAGCACTGTCTAGTCTGTTGACAAGGGGGCTCTTAGGCTCGGCCCTGGAGCCTCGACTGTGATTATAGGTGGATAGACATTCACCCCCGAGTCACTTCCTCTCTGTCCTGCAAACTTCCGGTGTCTCAGCCTGTTTTTGCCAACATTGCTGCCATTAGTACAGAACGGAGCATCCATCACACGGCAGCCGTGCCCAAGGCTGCCTGGGGTTGGTGCGCCCCGACTATCTCCCTGGTATACAGAGTAGCTCCGTTCTGGGATACGGGCATTCGGCGCCTACTCAGCCTTGTGTAAACGGTGAAGGGCAGGCTTATTGTCATCTGTCTACTTACACACACTGAGCACTTAGAGCAGTCGCTAGGAAGTGTTTGCTGAATTCAGAAAAGCATCTTAAAAACTTAATTGTGTGCCATCTGAAAACCAGTGTTAATGCAAGTCCCCTTCCCGTCCTTGACTCTGTACCTTGTGCCAGGTTGCATTTTCATACACTTCCTCTAGTGATGGTACTGCTCTGTTTATATTTCCTGAGAGCCCACGGCTAGGTGTTTTATTATTATTTTTTAATTTATTTATTTTTACTTCATGTGCATTGGTGTTTTGCCACAGGTCTTGTGTCCCCTGGAACTGGAACTACAGACAGTTGTGAGCCGCCATGTGGGTGCTGGGAATTGAACCCCGGTCCTCTGGAAGAGCATCCCTGCACTTAACCACTGAGCCATCTCTCCATCACACAGCTGGGTGCTTTAAAACATCTTTCCCAACAGTGCACACTGATTAAAAGTGTGACTGACTAGAGGAAGGCTTTGGAATGAGGATGGGTCATTCAAGGCATCTCTGCTTTAAAGAGCATTCTAGGAATGTTTACCAATACATGAACACTTTGCTTTGAGCAAGTACCAAGGAAGACTATTGGGTGGGAAAAAAAAGTCTTTAAAGAGCTTGACAGCTTTAAGCAAGCACGGGTTTTAAAATAAGAAAGACACTGGGGCCTGGTGTGTTGACACACACCTTTAATCCCAACACTTAGGAAGCAGAGGCAGGTGGATCTCTGAGTTTGAGGCCAGCCTGGTCTACATAGCAAGCTCCAGGCCAGCCAAGGCTACATAGTGAGACCTTGTTTAAAAAAAAAAAAAAAAAAATTAAAATAAGACGTTGGAGCTGGAAGGATGACTCAGTAGCTAAGAGCACTTGGTCTTCCTGCAGAGGACCTGGTTCGGTGTCCAGCACACACTTGGTGGTTCACAGTAACTGGCTTGAGCTGTGGCTAGTGTGCCTTGATGGTGAAGCAGCAGAGCAGCAGCGTGGAAGGGCAAGGCATCAGAGAGGGTGCCGTTCTCTCACAATGCTGCGTAGCTTGGCTGTTAGACAAGTGGTCTTGACTTTACTGGACTGTAATTATCAGACACTTGTTGACATTGGTTCCCCTCCCAACATTTGCCTCTAAGGGAAGCTCACAGGAAAGCCTGAAACATCCTGGGAGCTAGAAATAGATCAGTGTGATGGCAGAGCAGCCTTCTCAGGGTCGTGGGGCTTCTAATGGCTTCCGGTGGCCACCCAATCAGAGAGCCTGTTCTTAGGACGGTTGCTTTCCAGCTGGTTACTGTGGCAACGATGGAGTACTGGTTGTCATGACAACGGAATGGAAATTTGGGGGACCATTTTCTTTAGATGAGGTAGATTCATTAAGCCCCGTCTTTCTTCCCTTAGAACTTGACCATTATGCTGCACAATACCTTGCGGTGGGTCTATTTTTCTCGACTTTGCATACATCTCAGGCTTTAACACAGTCTTTTCTTACTCTTGGCTCTTTGATTTAAATCCTTTCCACTCTGTGAAGTGAGGAGACACTCCCTCCCACCCCCAGTCTTCTAGGGCTTATATTAAAGAATGATATTGCAACAGCTGGTTTTTTTTTTTACACCACAGAAAATATTTCTGCCAAACTCTATTAGATTGCTCCAAAGTTATCCCGGGGTGAAATAGAGCGGCTCAGACTAAACGTAATGGGCTCCAAATGCCCGAGAGACTTCCAGCAGTTCCGGCACTCAAGTGTTTATTGGGGTCATTCTTGGAGGAGAACCTTTGGGAAGTAGGCGCCCGGCTCCTTCCCCTCCTCATGCTGGTTCAAAGCTCTTCACGGAGGCCTCGCTGTGTGGGGTCGCTGGTGGCAGGTGCACATGGTTCACACGCACATGGCCTTGGTCGACCCTTTTCTTGCTTGCGCCCAAGGAATCGAGGCAGCTGTTCATTTTTAGGTCTTGAACAGAGAATGGTAATCAGAAGAGTTTAGTTAAATCCCTGGGTCTCATTAGAAAATTTAGGGGCTGGAGCGATGGCTCAGTCGTTGAGCGCTGGCCACTCTCCCAGAGGACATGCGTGTGGGTCCCGGCGCCCACACCGGGTGCCCCTTAACTCCAGATCCATGGGATCCAATGCCCTCTGCTGTCCCAGGCATCCACACACATGAGCAGATACAAAGACACATACGTACATATATGTAAATGGAAATCAAGGAAATGGAGATGAAAATATATTGGAAAAATCTGAATTGACAGAGCTCAAGTTTTCTTAGTCTTTATGGAGATAAGGTTTCACTCTGTAACCCACTGACCTGGAATTCACTATGTACTCCATACTGACCTCCTCCTCTCACAGACCTCCTCCTTCCTCAGCCTCCTGAGTGCTAAGCTTACAGGCATGAAATATCTCACCTGGTTTTTCTAGACTGCTTTTGGTGTACTGTTGAGTTCTGGGGGAAAGACATTTTGGTGTGTTTTTGTTGTGTGGATTTGCTGCCATAGGAGTTGTACCTGCTATTAATGATAGGGAGTCTCCAAGTGCACTGTGCTGGGAAAGTCCCTGGAGATTTAGAAGGGAAACCCCTAAGAGAACTTCCTATAATTCGTAGCTCTGAATCAATTAGACACACCCTCCACACAAGGCCCATGAAGAGACCCAGGATATCTTTTGAATCAATTCCTGGCTCCGTCCACACTCAGGTGTGACTGTAAGCCTTCCTGTCCCTTACTGGGCATGGTTGGGCATTTGTCTGGAATTCTCTCCTGTTGGAGTTTCCTTCCGGTCCCTGTTCCCTGTCTAGGGCTGCCACAACACAGCCCCTCAGGCCGGTGGCGTAGCAGCAGAGACTTATGTTCTCACCCTCCCGAGGCTGGACGTCCCGCATCCTGTCGTCATTGGTTCTGATACCTCCCGATGCTCCTCTCCTTGTTTGTGGGTATATACCACAGATCCCTGGCATCTGCCATGTTCTCCAGTATTCTCTTAACAGGACTCCAGTCAGACAGGATTAGCGATACCTTGTGTGTGTGAGGCCATTTTGTTTTGAAGATTTGTTTGTTTTTAATTATGCATATGTGTAGACTTCTGTATGTGTGTTGGTGCCCAAGGCGGCCAGAAGAGGGCGTCAGATTCCCTAGAGCTGGAGTTAAGGCCGCTGTAAGCCACCCCATATGAGTTCTGGGAATTAAACTCTGGCCCTCTGTGAGGACAGATGCTTTTAACTGTTGAGCCATCTGCCTAGCCGCTAAGACAGTGGTTCTCAACCAATACTGCGACCCTTTAATACAGGTCCTCATATTGAGGTGACTCCCAACCATAAAATTACTTTTGTTGCTACTTCATAACTGTAGTTTTGGTAGTTATGAATTGTAATTTTTTTTTTTTTTTTTTTTTTTTTTTTTTTTTTTTTTGGTGTGGAGATGGAGGTTTGACAAAGGGATCACAAGCCACAGGTTGAGAACGACTGTCCTAAGGCATCTCTTAGTGGATTTAAGAGCTCAATTGCGTTTCCTTGGCCTAGCAAGAGGGACATTGGAGGAATCTGTGAAATGCAGAGTATTAGTAAATGAAGGTAGTAAGAGCAAATGGGAGAAAAGGCATGCCTCAAGGCCGCCTTTCAGTGGAAGATTGACTTCCCTCTCAGGCAGTGACTCTCAACAATCAGATATCCTGCGTATCAGATATTTTACATTGTGATTCATAGGAATAGCAAAATTACAGTTCTAGAGTAGCAACTAAATAATGTTATGGTTGGGGTCACCACACCATGAGGAACTGCAGTCAAGGGTCGCAGCATCAGGAAGGTTGAGAACCTCTGCTCTAAGGGTTAAAACCCAAGGTCAGTGGCAGGCAGAAACAACGGCAAATCTACACCAAAATCTAGCTAGCTCTCTAGAATCTCTGGCAACACATGGCAACCAGGCTGACATTCCCGAGCAAAAGCAATTTCTTGCTAATCCATTTAGGCTTCAGTACAGAAGCTTCCTCTGTCCTCTGAGAAGCAGAGGTAGGTGGGTTTCAGCCAAAGGCGGTGGCCAGCCACTGACCTCTCTATGACTGGGGCCTTGAAGGAGGTGAGTACCGGGTAGATGAAGATATATATCTGGCTGAAGTGGACTTGATGTGTTCAAGGCTTTCCATCCACCTGGAAACCTCACAGCCATCTGTTACGCTGCCCCCAGCAATTCACAGGGCGGTCCAGCTTAGATGCTCTCTCCCCCCTTTTATCCCCGATGCCTCCCCCATCTTCTCTTCCTTTCTTCTAAGTGGCAGCTGGCGTGATGGGTGTGTGTTATCTCTAAGCAGGCGGGCCTGAGGTATGTGAGGAAGGTCTGGGCCCAGGGACAGGAGGAGGCAGCGAGCGGGTGTCTTCTAATCATGCCTTGACACAGCTCTGAGGGAGTTCCTACAGGCTCATTGTGAAAGCTACTCTTGGTTGTCCCCTGATCCTCCTAAGGAGAGGGAACCTCAGCTGGGGAGCTGCCTCCATCAGCTTGGCCTCTGGGCATGTCTGGGGTGGTGGTGGGGGGGGAGGAAGGCATTTTCTCCATTCCTGATTGATGTAGCCCGGCCCCGCCCACAAGGGGTAGTGTACACCTGCATTACTGTACAAAAAAAGGAACAGAGCAAGTCAGAGGGAGCGAGCAGGTAAATAGCATCCTCCGTGGTCTCTGCTTCAGTGCCTGCCCCCAAGTCCCTGCTTTAGTACCTGTCTTGACTTCAACCGTGGACCTCAACCACGGACCATGAGGTGGAATAATAATAATAATAATAATAATAATAATAATAATAATAATGCCGAATAAACCCTGTTCTCTCTCATGCTGGTTTTATTTCTGTCTCTCAAAGTACTGGAAAGCAAACTAGACCAGAAATTAACGTTGTGGTGACAGACCCGACTGGGCTGGTTTGAGAAGAGTTGGTGGTTGACTTCTTAGAAGGTAATGAGCCACTCTGTGGGAGCTTCGATGGTAAGAGTGCTGAGATCAGTGCAGACCTGGGTGCCTGGCTTGTGAAGTTTCCCAGGGAAGTTTGAGAGTCCCGCACAGACCATCAGGGCCATTTGTGTGTCATTTTTGAACTAAGCACCTGAGGAAGTCAAACCCATGCTTCCTGGGGACACAATAGAAGCTGGTTAGCTGGGACTGAATAGTTAGCTGTGATTAATAAGAGACCAGCATCATCGAGCTAAAACCATTTCCGGAGCATTTCCTCAGGGTCAGTACACAGAAGCGGTAGTCCAGATGTGGTTAAGGCTACTCCTCAAGTGGGTGCCAAATTTGGCAATGTGTAAGAATCTACCACATGGTAGTGGTTTTGAAGGAATGGAAGCGTCATAGAGAGCAGATGAGGCTTAGCACGCTGAGAGGCCAGGAGAGGCCATTGGTGAGGGTACAGCTTCACCAGGATTGAAGGGGCCATGGAGATAAGATGAGTTTGGTACCATGTGACGTGGTCAAAGTCTCTGAAGAAGTTGGGGGAGGTAATTGGTGAGGGTGCGGGCTCCCCTGCAGTGGAGACCCCAGCGGAGTCATGCCAGGACCATGAGATAACCAGTACATGAGCTTGTAGGACTTGGAGCTCAGTCTGGGAGTGTGGAGATGGCATGGATGGGCAGGGTTCTGTGGAGCTCACCAGCTAAGGCCAGCGTGTGAGCGAGCAGTGTGTCCAGAGCTCTCTGCCTGGGAGGGTGGAGATCCAATGCAGGCAGGCCCCTGCCCTCCCTGGGCAGTGTTTTATCACAGCAACAGAAAGCAAGCCGGAACACTAACCTCAGCTTCTCACTCTTCTGGAGTCTTTTAAACTAACAGCTAGGTTATCAGCAGCTCACTTTTTGTTTACATTACCCACTCGGTCTGTTTTGCCTGTCATCAGGAACGCTGATTTCCTCTATATTCTCCGAAGACACTGATGAGAAGAATCTGGGGTGTGTGTGTGTGTGTGTGTGTGTGAATGTGTATGTATGTGTGTATGTGTGTGTATGTGTGTGTATGTGTGTGTATATGTGTGTGTGTGTATGTGTGTGTATATGTATGTGTATGTATGTATGTGTGTGTATGTGTGTGTATATGTGTGTATGTGTGTGTATATGTATGTGTATGTATGTATGTGTGTTTATGTGTGTATATATGTATGTGTGTGTATGTGTGTGTATGTGTATGTATGTATGTGTGTATGTGTGTGTGTATGTGTGTGTATGTGTGTGTATGTGTGTATGTGTATGTGTATGTATGTATGTGTGTGTATGTATGTGTATGTGTGTGTGTGTTTGTGTGTGTGTATATGTATGTGTATGTGTGTGTATATGTGTGTATGTATGTGTATGTGTGTGTATGTGTGTGTATATGTGTATGTATGTATGTGTGTGTATGTGTGTGTGTATGTATGTATGTGTGTATATATGTATGTATGTATGTGTGTGTATGTATATATATATGTATGTGTGTGTGTGTGTGAATGCAGGTGTGCACATGCCAGTCCATGCATTAGTGTGTGTGTGTGTGAATGCAGGTGTGCACATGCCAGTGCATGCACGTGGAAGTCAGAACCTTTCTAGAGCTCTCTCCTTTCACCATGGGTGCCAGGGGTGGCGCTCAGGTTGTCTGGCTTGCACAGTCTGATCTTTCCCCCTGCAGAGCTATCCCGAGGAACCTCCTCTTTTCCTTGAACTTGGCATGAAAGCGTTTGCTGGAAGACAGGGATCCATCCTGCCCAGTGCTTTCCTCCTGCAAAGAAAACCTGAGTACTGACATTAACTTTAATTAGAATCAAATTGTGATCCAAGCAGAAATAGAGGCCGTTCTAAAAATGCCCATCTTGTGAGCGGCGTTAGGAATCAGGCCTCCATCAGTGCTGTGAAGTATGTTATGTAAAGGACAGAGATTGGGGTGAGGTGGGGCACAAAGGGACCCTGAAGTGAGCGGGAAATCTCCCAAGGCCTCCCTTCAGTGGGTGGGGCATCTGCTGTGTCTCCTACCCCAGTGATAATCTCTCTCATCCAAACCTTAAAATAAAACTTTATTTTCCTTTTTTCAAAGTTAGTAATTTTTGGTCAGTACTGAACAAAACAAAACAAACAAACAAAAATAAACCAAGGAGGAGGAAATGGTGGCTAACAGTCTTTAGCATTGGAAGATAGTTGCTGTGAGCCAAAAGGTGTACACCAGGATATAACTGCTGAATCTGTGGTTATATCTAATGTTTGGCTCATTTGCAGTTAACAGTTCCAACAGTGTCTTGGGAGTAAGTGAGGTGATGTGTTTTTCCTTCTTCGAGGTTTATTTATTTGTTTTAATTGTCCTTGTTCCTTGGAGTAGACAGTTTCTTTCTCAAGGGCAAAATAAATCTCCACCCTAAAGCTTCTTCCTAGCAAAGATCTAAGACAAATGTGGATTTGAGGAGCTGGGAGCAAGGAGACTGCTGTAACATGTAAGAGCCACGTCACACACGGGTCCACACCATGTGCATTTTTTTTTTTTTAAAGGAAAAGGATGCCTGTATTGACTATCAAGGTCCAGAACTCCGAAGGGAGTCTTGCTTCTCGGTGCATGCAGAAGCTTAGCTCTGGGGTGTTAACTCTGTTTTCTTCAGTTCATTCCAGATTCCTTAGGAAGAAGCCTGGGCTTTCAAACACACGTCAGTGCTTAAGTTGACTTGAACACATGACAAAAGGGCAAAGGGACAGAGAACACATTAATAAGGCGATGGTGTACCTTGCATAGTTTAAAATAGCGTTACGTTGTAAGTCAGCTCTCCAGGGCTTTCCCTAGCATATCTGGAAAGGAGAACATAATCTCATTTGGTCTGCCTCTTGGACTAGGAAATAACTGTCACCACTAGGTGTGAAGAGGGGTCATTCCCGTCACCCGGTAGGCCCAGTTACAGGCAGGCATTAGTGTAGGACTACCAGTGGAACTGGGAGGCTCAGTCGTGTTTGCCTGTGAGCCTGTCTTTGTGTGGAACGGTCTGTTTTGGAGCACAAGGCCACTTTAGCCCCCGTGTCTGCTTTGGGGGCAGGGACTTTCTCCAGTTCCCGGCTTCAGACACAGCCATCAATGGTCAATAACTACACAGCTACAGACCCGCGGTTTTTAAAGCCGTGGTTGAACCCGTGTGAGAGGGCAGAAGAACCTAGGAGTACTGATGTGAGCAACAGTGGAGATGCTAGCAGGGAAAGAAGGCAGGCAGGCAAGAGCAGCTTTTCCCTCAGCCATACCTCATATAATACAGGCTACGGATGGGAGGTGCTGGGGAGGGGATCCTTCTCCGGGTCAACTCCACATCTGCCCAGCAACAACTGTCTTAGTTGATTCGAGATCCAACCACGTTGACAGCCAAGCTGACCCATCTTAGCAGATCTGACTGTGCTTGGCAGCTGGAAGTTGGGGCCCAGCCACTTTAAATACGACATCAGGGTCACTCACACCACTCTCGTGGGTGGTGGCACTTGTCTTCACAGTGACCGATACTTTTTTCCATGTCTAGAACTTTCTGGAAATCATTTTGCACAACCCTTACCAAGCATCTTGCAATATCGACCCAATTATAAAATTCTTTGTTCTACATATATTTCTCAATTTCACCGGCCTTTAAAACTTATGGCCTGTGTTTATCCTCGATATGAATTTTATTTTTGAAATCTCATTTATTTAATGTAACCCACTCCTAGAGTCCAAAGGTGATTCTGGGAACACAGAACCGGATACACTCGGATGGACCTTTTCTCTGTTATGCTCTGTGTATGTATGTGTGTGTGTATGTGTGTATATGTATGTGTGTATATGTATGTGTGTGTATGTGTATGTATGTGTGTATATGTATGTGTGCATATGTATGTGTGTGTATGTGTGTATGTATATGTGTGTATGTGTGTATGTGTGTGTGTGTATGTGTGTGTATGTGTATGTATGTGTGTATATGTATGTGTGCATGTGTATGTGTGCGTGTGTATGTGTGTGTGTGTTTGTGTATGTGTATGTATGTGTGTATATGTGTGTGTATGTATGTGTGTATGTGTGTGTGTGTATGTGTGTGTGTATGTATATGTGTGTGTATGTGTATGTATGTGTGTGTATGTGTGTATGTATGTGTGTGTATGTGTATGTATGTGTGTATGTGTGTGTATGTATATGTGTGTGTATGTGTGTGTGTATGTGTGTGTATGTGTGTATGTGTATGTATGTATATGTGTGTGTATGTATGTGTGTGTATGTATATGTGTGTATGTGTGTGTATGTATGTATGTGTGTGTGTGTATGTGTGTGTATGTGTATGTATGTATATGTGTGTGTATGTGTGTGTATGTATATGTGTGTGTATGTGTGTGTGTGTGTGTGTGTGTGTGTGTGTGTGTGTGTGTGTGTTGCAAGGGAGTGGACCTCACACATGCTGGATAAACACTACCACTGAACAATTTTCCCAGCCCTAAATATACTTTTTGTTAATAAAAACATTGAAATGACACCAAGATAAAATAAAACATTTTCTCCCACTGTTTGTTTCTAAATGCAAAAGCAATTGAATTCAATAAAGCAGGTGTAAGTTCTGGCTGGGTCGTTTCAGTCCATGTTTATTGGTGATAATGAGAAGGAGGAGGAGAGGGGAAACCGATTCAGCATCTGGAAAAAGTTGGGTCCTAAGCCATACAACAAGGAAGTGTCCTAAAGCCCCCAAACTCGATTTCAAATGGGAAGGTGGAGCTGACCCTGGGAGGCATTGTAGGTCCAAGAAGTAGTTAGGTCTCCATAGTTTCTCCAGCCTCCCACCACATGGCTGAGAGACCTTTCCCCACCCAGCAGAATGGAGATGAACTCTCTGGAGGGTACGGAGCAGAGTGTACTAGTAAGAAGCAAGTTAGACTGCCATTGCAGAGACCCACAGTCATCATGTGACTCAAAGGAGATACTGTTATGTAACAGAGTTTCCGATCAGTTCTATTGACAGGTACTTGACATAGCAATACTCTTCACTCCGATAGTGGACACAGTTCAGTAGGTTTTAGTAAACTGAAAGTTCTGAAACTTTGCCGGCACTAAGTTTCATCACCTTAAAAAAAAAAAAAAAAGAAAGAAAGAATCCTGTATCTATTATCCATTGTTCCTCTTCCCCAACTTCCCTCCCCATGTCTGGGGACTTGAATCTATCCTCAAAGTGCTTGGGTACTTTAGATACCTGTGTAGGTAGAATCATGGGTATTTATCTTAATATTTAATGACTGGCTCATGTAGCATAGTATCCTCAAGCTTCATTCACAGTGAGACGCACGATAAGACTTCCTTTTTGAAAAGCCGGAATAATCACCCATCTTATAACATCTTCTGCTACCCAACACCTGGTGTGCATGTGTGTGTGCCTTCTAGGTCTGGCTTTCTGTTTGGGATCAATATGCAGAAATGAGAATATGACCCTATGAAAGCTCTTGTTCAGTTTCTGTGAATTGTCCATGCTGTTTTCCTACTTCATCTTCCCGCCAACAATGCCAGAGTTTCCAGTTTGCCTGCATCCTTGACAAAATTGTTGTATTTGTGTGTGTGTACATGATGGTGACTCTCCTAATAGACTGTGGGGGCCCAAATTACTCAAGGTCAGAGAATATGAGCTTACTTTACCCAGTAGGGCTGCATAATGGGATGATTTGGCCACAGGTGCGGTTACCAGGTGTCTTGAAGGATCTATACTTGGCTGTACGTTGTGCTTTGATCTTGAAAGGGGGAGGTCTTTTGCCTCACCCCTTGGCATATTATAAAAAGCCCTTTAGAATAAACCTCAAGGCGGCTGGGTATTGACCCCCCCCCCCCCCAAGCTATCCTGTGTCTCTGCCTATATTTCTATCTAATCCTTCTTCATTCCTCTCTCCTCCCGGACCAAGAACCCTTAGGAGCTGGACTCCCACAGTAGTCAAGGGGTGATACTTCATTCTGGTTTTAAAAACAGAGTCATGTTCTTGCTTGAAATACCATCTCAGTACGTACTTCCAAGTCTGCCCGGTCACTGTCCCCTCATAGGCCTTGTTTTTAATCTCTGACTCCTCTGGCCTGAACCAGTGACAATCTTTGATCCTCAGCATCTGTGAGTGTGGCACTGCATCTGCGTGTGGCATCCCTTTTGCCCCAGTCTTCCACGTCTTACATGGCTAGGTTCTTCTCCTTATGCGGTTATTAGTTCAAATCCAACAGCTTCAGAGACGACATTCGAGTGGCCCCATGTAGACGCTCCCTCCCAGACGGTCTAACCGCGTCACCCTTTTCACTGAGGGTTTTGGTTCCGATAGCAGTCATCACCGGACACGAGCTTGCTGACTTATTTCTTGCCTTGGTTCATGCTTTATAGCTTCATGAGACCGGGGAACATGTGTCTTGTTCACACTTTATGCCCAGAAGAGGGACAAGCTTGAAGGAAAGATGTGCAATGGAAGCCTGGAGGGAGTAACTGGAGGTGGGGGAGTCTGGGGAATGCTTTCTGGAGAGGGTAGCATTTCAACTGGGGCTTTGAAAGGCGAATGACCACAGGAGGCTGAGATGCAAGGCCCAGGACGAGGAATGGAAACATGAGGGAAACACACAGCACAAGAGACGTGCTCCCTGGTCCCGTGAAGCACACTCCCTATTTAGAGAGGGGACCCAGTATGTCTGAAACTAAGGCTTCATAAAAGGTGATGGTGGATAAGGCGCTGGCATGGTGGGCAGAGGTGGCAGACCGTGTTTTATTTACATTCTTCTCATGTACTATTCTGTTAGCTGTGTGTTAGCTTTATGGGATGAGACCCACTATCCTGCAGTGGGAGCTGTGTACGGCTTCTGAGTGGAACCCAACTCTCTTACAAGTGTCAGAACAGCAGCCTCCCGGACCAGGAGGCTGGCGATCAAATCCCGACCATGCCATGAGCTAGCTCTTGGACCACAGCAGCTGCCAGCTCCTCTGTGTCCCAATTTTCTCCTCTGTAAAGAGGACAGCAAGGATGGTAGATAGTAGCTTGCTCTCTCCCCCCTCTCCTTCCTCTTTTCTATGTCAAGCCTCTTCATACAGGTTAGCTTCGTATTTATGTAGCCCAGGATGGCCTCAAATTCAAAGCCTCAGCCTCAGGCATGCTGAAGTACAGGCATGAGCCACTACACCCAGCTTTTTTTTTTCTTCTTTCCTTATCATTGTTTTCTTTCTTCTTCTTCCTCTTCTTCTTCCTCTTTCTCTTCCCTCCTCTTTTTTTTTTCCCTAGACAGGGTTTCTCTGTGTAGCCCAGGCTGCCCTGGAACTTGCTCTGTAGACCAGGCTGACCTCAAACTCATAGAGATCCGCCTGCCTCTGCCTCTTGAGTGTTGTGTGTGCCACCATCACCCCGCTTTTTGGGGGGGGGGCAGGGAAGGCTTTCTTGTGGGGATTAAATGAATCAACATCAGTAGGGTGGGTTTGACTTTCAGTATGTGTTAGCTATTACAATGTAACATGTTTAAAACAAAGTCCGCGTCCATGTGTTTCCAAAGACTCAACGTTGTTAAGCAAGATGAACAGGATGTAGGCAGCTGCTCCAAAGGAGACCTGATGGGTACAAGAAGTCTGTCTATGTCCCCATAACAGCTGAGGCAAATGGGAAGCACAGAGCTGAGGTAAGGTGTAGATAATAGAAAGTACAACAGTTTGGGTGGGGGAGGGGAGGGGAGCAGTATGCTTGGCATGAAAGAAAATAGTTTTGGGGTCTGCTGAGCTGAAGATGCCCAAGGAAAATCACTGTTTCTGCTGCCCAGCCCAAACAACAACAAGACTCAGGCAAGGTTTAGTACACCAAGGCAAGCAAGAAGGGGACGTGCACGCTGGAAACGTGGGTGTGCATATTAACGAAGATTGGAGAGGGGTGAGGATAGAGTTCGCTTGGTAGAGTGCTTGCCTAGCATGCAAGGAGTCCTGCGTTGGATGCCTAGCACTGAATAAACCAGGGGTAGTGTTGCATGCCTGTAACCCCAGAGTGAGAGGGACCGGGGCACTGAGGACCTTCTGTCAGGAAGAAAAACGAAGACCAGAGAATTTATGTTGAACAAGGTATTTATATTAAGCAAAGCATACTGCTTAAGATTCCAGGGGGCATGGTCTCTCTCCTCCTCCCACATGCTTACACACACACACACACACACACACACACACACACACACACACACACACCTTACTCCCTGCTGGAGAATGGGCAATGCCTTTCACAGAACAGCTATTTTTTTTCTACTGTAAAAGCAGGTTTTCTATCTGCTATTTAAAGAAAGACGGCCGAGGAATTGATGAACTTCATGGTGCTTATTTCCCAATGTTATAATCTGAAATCCAAGTAGGGATCGAAGAGCCAGGCATGGTGGGTCACATGTTAGCCCTAACCAATAGAAGGCTGAGGCAGAATTACAAGTTCAAGCCAGCTTGTGCTATACAGCAGGACCCTGTCTTAAAAAGCCAACATAACAAAACCCAAAACCAAACTAACAAAATGGTGATAGACAACCCTTGGAATGGGATTTGCCATGGTCTCAGGCTTGTTGGGATATGTTTAACACTCCTAAACCAAACCTTGGAAAATTTTCTTCCCTGGGATCCCTACTATGTAAGGTATAATCTTAGTGGGTGCAGGCATGCTAACTGACACACCTGGTATGGATCCCAGAAGGACGGGTGGAAATGGGTGTGCAGTCAATTGCAGCAGGCTGAAGTGATGGGTAGCTTGATGAGGAAGACGGAGAACAGGGTGATTTTTCCAGAACAATCTCCCAGTCTCATTTGGACATTTGTTCTTGGTGAGGAGCGTGTGAGTCCAATTTTCTGCAAGGAAAGTGGGCACTGAAGGCAGGCACCCAACAGAAGTATCAGGTGAATCCTACAGTGGTTTCAGTGGCTTTTAGCATGAGTTCTTGCCTCCAGATGGGAACAAACCCACCTTACCTTTGGGTGGGCCTTCTAACCGACAATTTAAACATCCTTCCATCATGGTCTGGGAAACAATTTTAACTGGTGGGATTATCTATTTTTCATTCATCTCTCTAGGTTTAATGACTTTTGCATATAAAGCCCAAAGCTTAACTAGGAAGCCCGCCTGCAATAGAGTTCTGTGTAGCAATAAAAATGGAAGAACTTTGCTGTGGATATCGCTCTGTGTAAATAAAGTTCTGATTGGCCAGTGGCCAGGCAGGAAGTATAGGCAGGACAAGAGAGAAGAGAATTCTGTGAAGTAGAAGGCTGGGAAGAGACACCGCCAGCCGCCGCCATGAGAAGCAACATGTAAAGACACTGGTAAGCCACAAGCCATGTGGCAAAGTACAGACTAGCAGAAATGGGTTAATTTAAGATAGAAAAGGTAGATAACAAGCAGCCTGCCATGGCCATACAGTTTCTAAACAATGTAAGTTTCTGTGTGCTTTCTTGGTTGGGTCTGAGCGACTGTGTGACTGGCGGGTAAGAGAGATTTGTCCTGACTGGGCCAGGCAGGAAACTCTAACTACAGAACTTGTAACTTAACTCTCTCTCTCTGTTGTTCCGTTTTTCCCAGTGTTGTGGGGACTGGACATGGGCTTGTACTTGTTGGTAGATCCACCACTGAGCTGATTCTCCAGTTCCCAGCCTAAAATTCAAGAAGAACAACCAGATATAAGAGCTGCAGGAGTCCTCAGTGGGCAGTCAAACTGGTGAAATCAGCTATGGTGTGATTCTTCAGCACACTGGCTAACAGTGGCTGGTGTGCTATTTCTTGTTCTGGGTGGTGGACACCCGGCTAACTCAGTCAGTAGAGCACAAGACTCTTAATTCCAGGGGTGGTGGGTCCATGTCCCATGTTGGGCACCAAATGTAACACAAATTGCTAGTTTTGGTGCCTGTCCTGGATCCTACTCTGTAGCCCAGGCTGGCCTTGAATTTACAGAGATCCGCCTGGCTCTGACTCCCCCATGCTGGGATTAAAGGCGTGCGCCACCACCACTGTCTGATGAGAGACCCTATTTCAAACAAAACAAAAAAAGGTTCAAGTTTCCCCTTCTTCAATACAACCCATTAGATTCCTCTCTAGGGGAGCAGAGCGAAAAAGAAAGGGGACATTTTAGAGTCACAGTAACTCAGGAGCAGACAAAAGTGGCCAGAACTATCATATTTATTATAAAGCTACACCTTGAACAAACCCAACCGTATACTGAAGCCTGGAATGGTACATGCCAAGAAGTACAGTACTATACAGAAAAGTGCATTGTCACCACAGATTAACAAAACATTTCCTTTTCTTCCAGTAAAAGCATCCCTGTTCTCCTCACCTCAGAGAGGAGAGCCAGGATTCTAGAGCAAGTGGGACGGGATGGCAGGCCGTGGTGTGAGTGGGGGTCATGGTGGGAAGAAGCCTGGGACAGATGGCAAGGAGCTACTGTGGGGTGAGAAAGGCACGGTCACATCTCTGAGGGTCACAAGACAGTCTGATAAGCCACATGGATGCAAGACACACAGGACTGGGCACGGAGGCGCAGGGAGACATGGCGGTGGGGTGTGGTGGGGAGGCTGAGAGCAAGTGGAGGGCATCTTGGAACAGTCCGGTGGGTTGGATGTAGTGGGCGACAGTACAAAAGCAAGGCTAAAGTTCTCTAAGATAGGAAGGCACTTTCACATGTACATACTACAGATGTACATTGACACAATTAGGTAACCGTCACAAGCAGGAAGCTACCGGTACTACCACTGACCAAACCCACGGGGACAATACTGATTTGCATGACGTGGGCAGGAGTTACCACTAAGAACGCAGGGGAAGAGCACTCTCCCGTTAACACAGCCACCTATGACACTTGGAAATATCCACAATAACCATCACACTACACACAGAACTTAGGTGAACGCTCTAAGGAAGGGCACTCACAGACGCGCAGTTTATATATTTTTCTTTTACTAAGTTTCTAAGATAAGCATTTATGGAACCCAGTACAATTATTTAAACATACAAAATTCCCTATATAATTTAAAGATACAGGTATCCATTTAGATTATACCACTGAGACTTTTTAAATAAAGGATACCAGGATGAGTGAGTGAAAGCAAAGCTCAGCCTTTGGCTTCTCTGGCTTCGCTATCTGCGCCAAGGACATCCTGATGCAAGCCTGATGCTCCAGCCCAGCTGGAGCTTGAGGGGGGGGGGGGGGGGTGGGGCTCTGAAGTAGAGGGGTTTCTATTTGCACATGGGTAGAACCTTCAGATCTAGGCTCTCTGTGACTCAGAGTCACAGTGGCAGATAGAGAGATGGCATCCCAAATGCATTTCCTTGCATGTATGGTCCTTTCTGCTGTGTTCAGGAATAAATATCAACCCAAATCTGAACTCTCAACGGACACAATCCCTTTACAGTTTTAGATTTCAGATGTTAGAACACAGTTCCTTCAGTTTGCAGACATCAGAGGCTGAGCCATTCCTAAACGCTGAGTCCACCAACCACCACCACCAACCCAACTCTTTCCCCTTCGTTAAATTTTAAAGCCACTTTAGGAATGGCAAATACATAGAGACAGAAAACTCAAGAGAGACCATCCGACCCTTGGGAGTCCTGGATCCATTGATACTTACTCCTGACTATGGTAGAAGAATAAGTGGGACCTCACTACAGATTATTCCATGGATGGCTCACGGGGCACCAAAGTCAGATTATGTTGTGTGAACGCAAGGAACACTGTTGAACAATGGTGTTGATCTGCGACAAGAACTTGTGCTCCACAGGGTGCCCTCGACAGTTTGCAAGTTTCCTGGGACACTCTTCAAAAAATGTGCAGTTAGCCTTCACAATTCATCCCCAACTCACACTGAAGGGCTTTGCAAATCTGCGCCTGGGCTCTATGGAGCACGCGCACGCGCACGCGCGGTTCCCCCAACCATGGATATTTTGTGAATGTGGAGTCAGGTATTGTTGTGGACTAGAATCTGCCCATCTGATGATCCTCTCCCTGAACTCTGTATGGACTCCCAAGATCTGGGAATTGAGGAGAGGTCAGAGCACCTCAGGGTTCATTTCCTCCTTTCCTTGTGCCTTCCTGCTGTGTGCTACCTCTGTGGCTTACAGCCCGCCAGGGTGACCTGTCTCAGTGACTGTAGCTCTCAGGTAACTCTACTGACAGTTTTGAGGATCCTTTGGGGGACGCCTGATCTGAAACTATCCTGTGCACGGCTGGAAGGGGGCCCACGTCAGATGGGAAAATGTAAAACTGTGGGTTCATTGGCTAAACAAAGCAAGGCTAGGTGACTGCTCCTTGGAAGGTTATGCTTTCATTTAAGAGACAGAAGTCAGTCTGGAAATGTCTGCAGGACTACAGGAGAGAAGATGGAGGAAAAATAAATAAATAAAAGGATGGGAGGAAACTGGGAGCCATTTCCTGGAGGAAGAGGCCCCAGGGGGGTCTACAAAAGCCTGTCCTTTGTCCTTCAAGGCAGCAGAGTCCTTATCTAAGGGGCAGAAAGGCATAGATGGACACATAGAAGACAGTGGACACTGGGGTAGGGGACTGCCAGAGAGCTGTTTTGAAGGAAGCGTTTTTTTTGTAGGAGTAAGATCGGAAAAGTTAAAATTAAAGCTTAAGAAAGGCATTTACAAATAAATTCAAAAAGGCTGCTGCTAGCTTCTTAGACCTGCAACTGGCCTCATCCATCAAAGGAGGAAAAATGGGTTTAAGAATCAGTATTGTTTTCTAATAAATGGTGAGTTCATTTAGGAGATCATAAACTTCCAAGGGAGCCAGGGTGAGTTGTTTAAAAGGCTCAGTGTCCAGCATAGCTCAATCCTGGCTGGATCTCTACGGTTTCTTTTTTAACATGGCCAAAAAGTATGGTTCTGAAAATTTTGAGTTATTTTTCCCTGTGTAGTCCTAGCTGTCCTGGATCTTGCTCTGTAGACCAGGCTGGCCTCGAACTCAGAGATCTGCCTGCCTCTGACTCCCAAGTGCTGGGATTAAAGGCGTGCACCACTATTGCCTGGCAACTTTGAGGTTTAAAACTTAACCATACCTGGAAGTAGCTGGGGGTGGGGCATATGTCTTCAATACATTTGTGAAATGAGGAGAGTGACTCTGTAAGGGATATTCCATCCTTTTTTTTTTTTTTTTTTTCCTGTAACAGGATGATTAGATCAGCAAACTGAGGTAGCCATCAATCATGATCCTGATTTTAGTACAGATCTTAATTTGTTGCTGTGTGAATTATGGTCGATGCTGTGCTACTGAGGTGGGCACGTCAGTTTGAAATTAAACCTAGAAGGTAATGCATGGTGTGTGCAAAGGGCTTTGTTCTGAGACATCGGCTTGCTTCATGAGGAAGTGCAGCGCTAGTGTAGACATCCGCTGCTGCTAGAATGGTGATTTGTACCTTAGTAAAAACAATCGTGTTCAGGATGATGGGGGTGGGAGGATAATAGCTCAGTGGTAGAGTGTGTGCTTAGCATGCGAGAGGCCTCCGGTTCAATCCCAGCACCAAACAAACACACAATCTACCATTTTCTTTTTACCTAGAGGAAACATATAGTAAATATATGATAAAGAAAAATGACCTTGAGCTTAAGTGTCAGAGGAAGAAGTTCTTGATTGAGTCCATTTGACTATCTGAGTTCTGTAGAGGTCACGGGCAAAATCCCAAACAGCAAATCAAACACAAATTGGACAAGAACAGAAGTCATGGTTCTGAGGTACAAAACTGGGAAGAACCCACCCCGGCACCATAAAGGTCATCTTCCCATGGTGTCCTGGCACGGCTCTCACTCGGTACCGTAGCCAGATCTGGCTTGGCTCAAAGAGATGCGGGCAGCAGAGCTGGGGGTTCAGTTTTAGGACCACTGGGCCACTGTGGTGTGAAGGAATCAAGGTGATTTCGTCACAACAACAGTGAACCAAGGATTCATTTCCTGTTTGTTTTTTCCCATTGCCATACAGAGGAACGTGGGCTTCTAGGGAAGGTCGAGATATTTCTTAGGCAGTTATTGAACAACTTTGCAGGAGTCTGCAGGGCAACCAGAAAGTCCTTCCTATTCAAGTCCTCTGTAAATGTAGGCGGTGGACTTGGGCATCTCCAGGACCCGATCACGTTCTTGGAGGGAGTCATGTCAACAGCTTTGGAAACACGGTCTCCTCTGCCTTTTCCTAGGTTCACGTTAAGCCATATCTCAGTTTCTTCTATTCTCTTGCATTGAATCTTTAACCCAGATCCAGGGAAAAGACCCTTAGGGAAGGGCTGTCATTGAATCCCTTCACACCATGGACTGAAGGTCCTCCTGGAGCCTCCCTCTGTGACCTTTAACAGGGGCTGGACCCCCTCTGGATGCTCTTCCCACAAGTGTCACAGATAGCGGCAGGCGATACTCCAGTAAGACCCGGGAGGCGGGTTCTCTGGCTTGCAGGACACTTACCTGGGCCACACTAAATCCAAAGCCATATACCATGTGGAGCTCGGTGTGGCCTGGGTGACAAGGGGCGCAGCATTGGATTTTCAAGTAAGTCTAAGTGTTTCTATTGTCTTTAAAATGACCTGTGTCCAGTTATTAAAAAAGTTACAAAATACAAATGCCCATGTTAACTTAGCTAGTTCCAGACAGCGTTACATTCGACAACATAGGAAAGTCCAAAGATCTCCAGTTATAAGCGCAAGACTAAGGAACGCCACCAATCCATCTCCACCTCTAGACTCCCTCCCCTCACCACCTCGGGTTTTCTACATCGTGCAAGACTTGTCTGTGGGACCCTGGGAAGGTGCGGCGGGCCCTACGGTAGGATTTGTTTTTGGAAGAACAGCAGGCTTTGGCCTTAGGGCAGGAGGCTTCAGCTGCACGCCCATCCTGGGCGCCACCATCGGCTTGAAAGTGCTCATGGGATCACTGGAGGAGCTCGTGCTGCGGCGGATCTGAGGCTCCGAGCTCCTGAGGGCCACATTGTGCAATGGGCTGAGAGGTTCCATGGACGCCGCAGGGGTGGGCGAGTTTTTCACCTGCTCCAAGGTGTCCAGCACGACATCGGGGGTATGCTTCACCGTGCTCTGTCTTTCCAGTTCACGGAGTTCGTTCAAAGCAGTGTTCATGGTCTCTTCGATATCCTATTGAGAAAAAAAAAATAGGCTCACAATTGTAGAAACAAAGTGAACAGACGGGCAAATGAACATGAGTATTTAACTTTGTAGTCTGTAGAGTGTGTACACCGTCAGCTTAGGCCTTTGGTGTGTTTCTGTATGATACTTAGAAGCAATGCACATGGAGTCACAGGTCAAGCAATTACCATTCTGAGGTACCAGGCAACCTACTGAGGTCTCTTCTAACTTGTATGGTATTGATCAGAATTCTATTTCGTGTGTGTGTGTGTGTGTGTGTGTGTTGTGTGTGTGTGTGTTCATGTGGGCATGTGCGGGCCCAAGGTCAACCTCAGGTGTCATTCATGAGGTGCTGTCCATTTTCCTTTTGAGAAAGGAGTGTCTCACTGTCCTGGAACTCATTGACTGAAGGTAGGCTGACCAGCCAGCAGACCCTAGGGGTCTGCCTGTCTCTGACTCCCCAGGGCTTTGTTTACAAGCGCACACCAGCACACCCCGATTTTTAAAGTTGGTTCTGAGAATGGAGCATCCATCCTCCTGGAAGTGTGTCAAGAACTTTACCAACTGAGCCTTCTCACCAGCCCCTCTTGAGATGTATAGAAAAGTAAAAACTGGGGGCTGGAGAGGTGGCTCAGAGGTTAAGAGCACTGACTGCTCTTCCAGAGGTCCTGAGTTCAATTCCCAGCAACCACATGGTGGTTCACAACAAGCTGTAATGAGATCTGGCACCCTCTTCTGTATACATAATAAATAAATACATCTTTAAAAAAAACTGTTTATAATAACCAGAATTATTGATATGAAAATTTAGTCAGAAATTTGCACATATTTAAGGAATTCTGTGTGATGTTTACATGTATATTCATATATATATATATATATATATATATATCACATGCACATAAATGTGTGTGTAATGATGTACATCCATTACCTCATCTGTTTATTACTTCTTTGTGTGTGGAACATTCAAATTATTTTCTAATTGATAATATTTAAATATTTGATTTTGACCAATTGTGGTGGTTTGAAAGAAGATGGCCCTCATAGGGAGTGGCACTATTAGGAACCTCCAGCTTGCCTCTATATGATCCAGAAAGCCCCATTCCGGTCTCTCTCTCCAAACCCCACCCACTCAGTCTCCGAACAAAGGAAAGGCACCAAAAAGCCCAGTTCACAATCTAGTTCTTAGCAGCTTCTTCCCCTGAAGTTGCCAACTGCCCAAGTCCCTGCCTGAACACTCAATTTTGACCAGACTTGGGCACAAACCCAGCTTATGGCGGACCCATCATCACACCTCACCTATAACCCATAAAAACTCCCTGCTTTCCTTTGGGGATGCTCCTTCTCTGGCCCCGATCCCCGGGACCAGAGAACCCGTCTAGGAGTTGCTCTCAATAAACCTGTTGTTAATACTTCTCCATTTCAGCTTGATGTGGCTTACTGTGCTGTTGGCGGAGAAACTTATTATCGGGAGACAGAAAACCTATTAATTTACCTTGAAAAATGTATTGCTATTTACTGTTGTGTTCTTTTGCTTTGACTGGCCTCACTCAGAAGCCCCATCTCGAATTCCTGGAATTCATTCTGTGGTTTCAGCGTAGTCTTGTACTGTGACTCACTCACTCTCTCTCTCTCTCTCTCTCTCTCTCTCTCTCTCTCTCTCTCTCTCTCTTTATTCCACTTACTGGATTCTTGAGGTGTTTGGGTTTTGTTTCTTGATTTCTATATCTCTTTGTTGATTTTTATCACTTAGGCCATGAAAGGCTGTATTTTCTTAATTGTCTTCTCTTGTTCTCAATTCTGTAAGGGCCATTATTTTGTTTTCAAGGCTGTGAATTTCCTTTTCTTTAGGGTCTGCTGATAAGAGTTACTGTGATCCCATCCCCTTTGTATTTTGCTGGTCCCCCCTTTATTGATGGTATCTGTACATCTGGTGCAATATTCACATTTTCAGATTTTATAGGTTATTTATTCTTTGCAGAGAGGCCTAACACCTGTTGTTGACCTTGACTCTAGACGGACCGAGGAATGTGACTCCTGTGTACATCATCTATAATCCTTGTCAGCGATACTTCTGATGGCATCCTTGGTCCAGGATGCAGGTGTTTGTGACTGCAGTGGTTGATGGTTTCACTGAGGGGTGGAGGCCATTACCTGACTGGCTGTTGGAACAGCATGGGTGTATGTAGGCACTGGTTGTTGCCCATGGCTCTTACAGGGGCCGGGGGCAGAACTGTGCCTGGCTGTCTATAGACCAGCGTGGTATATGTGTGGGTCCTATGGGCTGTGAGTGGGTTGGACTGATAGGGACATCAGGATGCTGCCTAGATGGCTACTGGGCCTAGGCTCTGAGCAGCCAGGGGTATGGTGCTGCAGCCCGTCAGGTGACCATGGTAGATGGCAGCTGAGACAGAGAAAGGGAGGAGATACTGTGTGGTTCTGGGCATTAGAGAGGACTCTCTAGCAGGAGGATCCTATGTCACAGCAACTTAGGTCACCGTGGCTATATGTTACTATCCTGTGGTAGTACAGTTCTGTGAACTCTGGGAAACTCTCCCTACCGTGCTGGGGGATATGCAAACCCAGGTACTCTCCCAGTCAGTCAGCAGCAGTAGCCACAGGGACTTCCCAAGTCAACTCGCCTTCTCCCATGAGAAGTCCATCTCAGCTCTGAATCCATTACAAGGGGGAGACAGGATATGAGCTGACTAGTTTTGTGTCCACGTGACCCAGGCTAGAGTAATTTTGGAAGAGGGAACCTCAGTTGAGAAAATACCTTCCCTGGAGTGGCCTATGGGCAAGCTTGTGTAGCCGGTTCTTAATTAGTAATTGGTGGAGGAGGGCCCAGCCCAGGGTCGGGGGTCTTGGGAGGAGCAAGCCGGTAAACAGCACTCTGCCATGGCCTCTGCATTAGTTCCTGCTCCCCTGGAATTCTTGCCTTGACTTCCCGGGATGCTGGACTACAAGCTGTAACATAAAATAATCCCTTTCCTCCCCAAGCTGCTTTTGGTGTTTCATCGCAGAAACAGAAGCGGTAAGACAGAGTTGGCGAGGCGGCACGCCTCACTTTCCTCTAATGCTGTCTTCCCCTTAGACTTGAAAATCCACAGGGGCCATGCCACTTCCCCGAGGAGCACATCAGGACACTTAGTCATTTTAGTTGGATGGGTTAGTTACCTATTTTTTCTCACGGTTTCCTCTTTTTTTGGGGGGGGGGCAGGGACAAGTGACAGGTACCCCCATTTTGTCATTTTCTCATGTCATGAAAAACCTGAGGATCAAACTGAAGGCACACTCGTCATGCCTAAGCAACAGAAGCTTGTAAAGGAAGGAGCCTTGCGCATGCGTGCCTGACTTAAAAAGAAAAAAGAAAAAGAAGCCAAAGTATGCACAAAACCCCTGCCAGATCTATAACCTTGACAAAGGCCACTGCGCTCTTACACAGAAAATCCTTTAGCAAGGACATCGATTCAGCAGGGACATCTGCCTGGCAACTGTCTGTCCAGCCTTGGATGGACACCAGCCTTGCCATTTATGAGTCCTTGTAGCCAAGGACGACTCTTCCAAATAATGTGGTCCTCTTCTGCCTTCCAAATGTTTGTGTCTCCACCTCTTAGGATATGTTCCCAATTTACTACAGCAACACCTTCCTGAGCAATGTCTCTGCTTTTCCCACACAAACACCATCATGCTTTGAAGAACGTCTCTGGTTGTCATTTTGGCGGACTATATAGAAACATGAAATACTTTTTGCACGGTGGTAAAATTCTCTGGGGCTACCATTGTGCGATTCGCCCTTGGACTGGAACACTGAGCAAGGGCTGTCTCTCAGAAGGATGGAGAGAAAGCGCAGCTCTAGCATGGACATCAGTTAATTGAATCGGTACTGCTCTGCCAACGCACACTTTTAACTGCTGAATTGATGGAAATCCACAAGTGGGCCTAGAAACATTTCACTGTGTCTTTTGCACAGTCGTCAACTAACATTCATACAAAGAAGTTCTAGTGGTCTACTGCACAGTAGGGCAGCTATAGTTCAGAGTTACATAGTTTATAAAGGGAAACTAAGTGAGCGGCAATGCTGATGTGGTAACTACACATACCTATACCATATTATTATATTACATCCTATAAACATGTAAAGTGGTTATATCAACAAAGAAAAAGAATTAAAATTGAATACATTTAATTAAAAAATACTGATTTCCTTATATTTATCACTTACGTTATCAAATATATTATCATTAATCCAGTTTAGTATAAAGGGAGAATTATATTATCATTAATCCAGTTCAGTATATAGGGAGAATTATAAAAATTTATTTCAAAGGGCAAAGTGTGTCCCATTGAAGGACTGATAAAGATAATGCATGCCTTCTCTCCATATGTATATGAATATATATTCATAAAAAATGGAGTACCATTCAGAATTGAAAAGAATCTTGGCAAATGCAAAAGTGTGCACCTTGTGCTATATGGAATAAAATAGTCACAAAATATAAATATTATATGTGTCTACACATTTGAGGTATGTGAATTAGTCAAATTCACAGGAACAGAGAGGAGATACCAGAAGGACTTGGGGACCTCTGTTTAATGAGTAGAAAGTATCACTTGTGTAAAGTTCTGGAGAGTTATTTCATAAGAATAGAAATATTCTTTACTGAACTTGGTTAAGCAAAATTCATGAGTTTTTTTTTTTTTTTTTTAAAACCAGAAGTTCAAAACAGGCAGTGTTGAGATGGGGTGAAAAACCTGCCATGTTCTGACTGAAATGCTTCTTCCATTCATCCCCGGGACGTTGGCCATGCACCTGGACCACAATCCTTGCTCCCTCACAGTGTAACGGCCTCCCTTGTCCTTCCCTACCGTATGGCCAGCACCTTGGGAAAACAGCAGCATTCAACCTGTTCATCAAGAAAGCCTTTCATAGACCCTGCAGAGTCAATGCTCAACACGTATTTGCTAAATGAATAAGCAAAGACATGACATTAAATTACAGTAGCCAATAAAGAATAAAGCCCATCATGATATGATGATCATCTGTAGACAGCACGCTCTCCCAGTCTATTCAAGGATCCCACTGACTTGCTCAATCAAAGGACTTGTATGTTTTTGTATGGACATCACTATGACATGCTCCTTTGGGAATCTTTGAAGGCTGGAGATGGATAGACAGAGCTAGAAGCTGTTTTGTGAGGGCGACATAATACTGACTTTTCAAACAATTACTTCCGTATGTGATTTCCTTTACTGTTAAACACAGGGATAAAATCCAACCATAAAAACCAATTATTTGCTTCAGACAGAGTGTATAAAAACTGGTTGATCTGTTGACTCTTGTCTTTATGATTTACAATGAAAGGATTTCCTGGTCCTGGCAGTGAAAGGGTTAAATAGTTTCATTATGTCTTTTTACTCTTAAGCTCCTAAATCTGTCTCTAAACCAAATCACATTTCACCTCTTTATTACAGCAGTGACGTTCGGGGGTTCTCCAGTCATGACTTTCAGCTATGATTAAATGGAACTGGTTCTAAAAAGGTCTTGAAGGGCCTTGCAGAACCCTCTAAATAGAAAAACTCAAAGGTCAAAAGCCTCTTTGATTTTTGTGGAGAAATTGCTCTATACTTAAAATTCATTTAATTGTTTACAAATGCCTTACACTCCTCAAATAGCCTGAACTGCTATCCAAAAGTCTCTGTCATATCATTAGGATACTTAAAATAGTTTGGGAATGGGATTTTCTTGTTTCTCACTCATTATTGAGTTGCTTAGTCTCAAAGCGTTGGAGAGCTGGGAGATGGTTGAGATTACTCATGTCCAGGACCAAATCTATCCACTTTCTCTGTTGCTAGGTGACAATTTCTGGACCAGAGGGCCAATGGTGGAATGGGGGAAACTCATCCACACTGCTTTACCTCTGCTTTGTCCATTCTGTGATCACTAGAGATGAACCATAGAGCCCTTCTGTGAGGTCAGTGTTGGGAGGGAAGAAGAGAGGTATAGAAGATCCAGCATTACGGGTCTTGAAATGGCTAGCCATTATTGATTACATTATTTATTGATGGATCTATTGGTTGCCAAGTTGAGAGTATCATCTTTGGTCTATACTAATTGATTCTGTTTCTGGGCGTTCTGTCCTGTTTTAACCATCTGTCTGTTCTGCAAGCTTTAGAGTGGATATGCTCTGTTAGGAGGTCCTTATTCATTCAGTGTTTTCCTAGCTGTTCACCAGGATGGGTATGAATGACCTGGCTCCTCCATTTCTGCCACATCTATGTAAGTCAATACGAATCTAATACGCCTAGAATCTAATCTTCCAGCAGCAAATGGATCGTCAAGAGATTCACGACCAAGCTTTAAATTAGTCAGTGAGTCGACTTCCTTTGTTTTCTTTAGTTATGGCTATATAAAAATATAGTTTGCACATTTTTAAAAAAAACATTCCCTTATTTATTATGTATACAGTGTTCTGTCTGCATATGTCCCTGCAGGCCAGAAGATGGCGCCAGATCTCATTACAGCTGGTTGTGAGCCACCATGTGGTTGCTGGGAATTGAACTCAGGACCTCTGGAAGAGCAGTCAGTGCTCTTAACCTCTGAGCCATCTCTCCAGCCCATAGTTTGCACATTTTTAAATGTTTCGTATGGCCTTCATCACACTTAAGGACTTAAAACACAACATCCAGTTAGAAGCACTATACCTGAGCAATTGTTTCCGGGTCCAGGGGCTTGTGGTCATTGAAGCTGGAGTACTGTCCTGATGACGTGGACCTCCTGATAGGCGGGCTGTCAATCTTCTTGAGGGAGTCATGCCGGCTGATGTTGGTCAGGCTGCCATGGCCCGGCCGGCGCCGCCTCTCAGGACTGTCGTTATTGAGGCCACGATTTTGCAACAGACCCCTGGGGTGACTGGCTAGGTTTGGGGAGCCCAGGTCAATTGAGGAGTTGGAAAGAGCATGTGGGGGATGGAGGGGACAATGGCCGTCACTGGTCCTGCCAGGGCGTCTTCCTGGAGGGGGTGGTTCTCCTCTTTTCCTTTGCCTAGACGTTCAGTGAAGAAGAAAATAAAACAAAATCTTACGGCACTGGGAAATACTTGAAGGCTGACTATATGACTGCTCCTCATAGCCCCTGCAGAAAGGAGGTCAGGAGCTGATGACCAAATGTCACTCACCTTGCTAAATAGCCGTCAGAATGGCGGTCAGTGGGAGAGTTCATGTCCTTAGATGAAGACTTGTCTTCGGCGACTGGCCCACTGCTGGCTTCGCTGTCGGCTTTTTGGCTCAGAGTGTCTGAAAATGTATCATCCCTGAAACAATGGGAAAGCAAGTGAGAGAGCCTTTGGCATGATGAGTGTGGGGAAAAAAAATAAGGGATGGCATTTGTGTAAGTCTTTCGTTAACTTCACTGTCCTTGGTTTGTAGGTTTGGGGTGTGTGTGTGTGTGTGTGTACATGTGAGTGCAGATGCTATGGAGGCCAGAAGAGGGCACTCTAGCCCCTAGAGCTGAGGTACAGGTGTTGGTGGCTCACAAACTCAACCTTGAATGTCTTCCCAGCACCCTAAAGTAGATTTTCATTCTAAACATAATTATGTTGCAAGAAAATTTCAGGCACACAAAAGAATAGTCATCATCTATAACACATTACACCAGCCAAGTGTGGTGGCACACACCTTTAATCCCAGTACTTGGGAGGCAGAGGCAGGTGGATCTCTGTGAGTCTGAAGCCAGCCTTGTCTACACAGTGTGTTCCGGGACAGTCAGAGCTCATAATTTTGAAAGCAACAACAAAACGCCCCACTACACCAAGAGGCAACTGTGGTTAAGATTTTAGGAAACAGCTTTCAATACTTTGCTCCTGTGTCTAGAGTACCCATGAGTATGTGCATATATTCATTATTACATTATGGATAACAGGCCCCTCTGTTTAGTCGTTTAGATAAACAGGTTTATTCAATTGTCATGTACACACTTCTTATTTCTAAAGCTATGTATGTCATTAAGTGTTTCTATTCACTTTATATGGTGTATTTCTCCTTTCCTTTGGAAGTGACTTACTCCACTCGGGCCACTGAAAGGTCGGGACTACTCACATGTCCTGCACCACGATGTACTGATGAGGCACAAGCCCATCGATCCCATTGTGTCTGCCTTCCCACCAATCCTCAGAGGCGCGGTGATACAGCAGGAGGGATGCTCCCTTCTTGAAGGACAGCTCTCTAGCAGACCGCCCAACATAGTCAAACTTGGCTATTGCTTCAATCGGCTCACACTCTACAGAAAAAAAAAAAAAAAAAAAAAAAAGAAAATGCAGAGGGATGAGGAAGTCAGGAAGGCATGATGCTTTCTCTGAACGGTCGACATGAGGCTTTAGACACAGGCTAAAAAGGGCAACCAACACATTGGAGGCAATAAGAAGCAGTTGATGGAGGGAGGGAGGGAGGGAGGGAGACAGAGAGAAAGGGGAGAAATACCTCTAGCTGTCACCAGTTTTCTAGGCAAAGAAAAATTATACACTAGGTCTTAATTTCCTCAACCCCTTATTTGAGATACAATGACAGTATAATAAAAAGATTTTGACTTTGCAATATGATATATAAAACCTCTCCTTGGTTGTAATACCCTCCGCAGTGGTTCTAATCTTCTTTTGACACTGATGGAGTATCCTTGCAACATGTTGGTAGCATTTATAACAGAAAAAACATAATTCCAGCAAACAGGCTTTATTAAATTAAAAAAAAAAGATACACAAAATCATGATACATGCGATTAAAACACATTTATTCTCCTTGTGGGCTTTATTTTTGGGTATGAAATCTCAAAATTAACATCAAAACTCAAGAAAACTTTCTTTCACTTCATAAAGATTTTAGATTAAATTATGAAATGTTCACACACTAGATGGCTGTCTATTTGAAGTAATACACAGTTTCAAAAAATGTTTTCTGGGGATCAAGAAACATGGGTGGGAGAGACTGTGACAGAGTAAAGAAAAAGTCAGACCTCAAAGATCGCAGACTGTACAATTCCATTCGTTCAAATGACATAACTGTAGATAAGCAGAACAGACCAGTGGCTGCCATGGGCTGTGGGAGGTGAGGGATGGGGGAAGTCGTTGTGGTTATAAAGGGTAGCAAGAGTTTCCTTTTTAATGGGAGCTGCCTTGATGCTGCCTGTGATTGTGGTCACCTAAATCTGTACATGTGATAAATGACACAGCACTAAGTGACCCCACACACTCTGGTGCAATGTGGACGTGGTCCATGGCCTGTGCTGACATCAGTTTTCTGCCTGTGGCATTGTACCAGAGGTATACGCAGACAATATTACCACTGGAGGAAACAGAGATGTGTACACATATCTCTGTTATTTCTTAGAACTGCAAACAAATCTGTAATATCGGGGCAGGGTGGGGGGGGGAGAGAGAGGGGGAGAGGGGGGGAGGGAGAGAGAGAGAGAGAGAGAGAGAACACACCATCAAACTCTGGGCTTAGGATGAGAATCCAGCCCTGCTTTAGTTGTGATTAAATACTAAAAGGAGAGGAGGATCTGTCCTCAGTAAATTAAACCCCTCTAAAGGGTGCTTTGTGGTTTAGCCAACTGTAGAAATGTCCTTCATTCAAAGCCTTTCTCCTCCCCCTCTCCTACCGGCCCCTCATTCTTGTTCCAGCTGTCCAACAGGCGTGACTGGACATCTAATGAAAAGTAAGTGGAAATGAAAAAGACAAGGAGTGTATGCTTATAGGAACATCTGTATAATTAACAATGCCTCATTTGCTAAAACCTGGGCATGGGATAATTTCACATATGCTAGAACATGCAGCCAACGCGGTGGGGTCAAGCCATCTCTCAACAGTTCAGGAAATTGCTTTCTACTTGTCCTGATAACACATCTACTTATTTGAAAAGCTCATTCTTCCCAACATTCACCACAGTGTCTGTTGTACTTATGGATAATAACAGTGTGAGAAATTTGGGGATAAATAAAGCTAGGCTTCTCTCTCACTTGATAAATTAAAAATTCTCTGGGATGTGTAAAGCAGAAACAAGAAAAGCAATGAACATCAAAAACCTTCATGGGAAGTGTTTGTGTCAAGTACAGCAAATCATTTTAAGAATGTGTTTGAGGTAAATATTATGTCATCATGCCCAACCATAACACTAGAACCTGTGTGGAAAAAGGTGTAAGAGCTTTCAGAACAGCAATGTTTGTCTTTTTAGCATCTGGGTAAAACTTTGAGATCAGATGTTCATGCTTTGGGTATTTGTGACATGTCCCCATGGCTTGTGTTCATGGTTGGATGGCATTGTTTTGGGACACTGTTCTTTCTTTAATGAAAGAACCTTCTGTATATGGTGCCTGCCTGGCAGATGTTGACCTGTAGGGGACAGGGCCAGGGAGTTATAGGTAGGTGAGAATTCTCTCTCTATACAGAATATCAGCCAAATTCTCTGCTTCCTGAATACCAGGGAAGGCAGCTACCCGTCACTCAGGCTGCTTCCCCTGTCTTCCCCACCACAATGGACCATATCTCCTGAACTCTGAGTCAAAAAACCCTCCCGCTTCCTCAAGTTGCTGCTTTGAGAAATTCTGTCAGAGCAAAGAGAAAAGTAACAGCATGCCACCTCAAGTCACATTTTATTAAGGCTTTGCAAACGGGAGTACTATTAAATATTTATAGGACTTTCCATTTAAATGGAGTGACCCTTTGTTCCAAATTTCCAGAGAAAGAATCAATCCTGCTTGATCTGAGATGATGAGATATGAAAATCTGTACTCCAGTTTCCCCTGGAGGATAGAAATAAGTCTGTTCATGGAGTAAAGACATGCTAATTTATTAAAAGTAACTTCACGATATAGAATTCGCAAGCCGACATGCCCTTATATTTTTTAATTAAAAAAATGAAAAGCTACCATCAGAGGACAGGAGATATAATCCATGCACGATGTGTCAAGGAGAAAGGGAAAGGCTCATCATGCTTCTTCCATGCATGCAGGGTTACGATGTTAATGCCGGCCAAAGGCTCTCCAGAGCAACATGTATATTACATACACAAATAATTTTAGAATCATGACCTCTGTGATTGTCACATCTTTTTGTTATTGCTTTTTCATGGAACGGGCACCAGGAGTACAGACCACGGGGCAGGGTCTGTAAGGATGGCCACAAGCATCAGAAGACCATTTTATTGGTGATCCTAGCAGATCAACAAGTAATTTTCAGCAGTTTCATTATTGTGACTCTTTGCACTCTCCTGGGAGCTGTTTCAAAGTCAAGTGTCAATCAATAAGGTATTTACAGGCATCTTAGTCTGGGCATTGCATGGCAAATCAATCTCGGGGCATGGGGCGCCATGGCTCTTTCATAATGAGAGTCATATGGTCCTTTAGGGTCCTGTGGCGACCTCTTAGAATGCTGTGAATGCTGACATCAATACCAATAATAGCAAGGCCGTAATGTGATTACTTAGTACTTCTGCATGGCTCTGATAACTGTGCAAAGGGGAAGCGGACTTGGCAGAGTGGCCGCCTGGACGGCCTGGTGCTATCAAGTCCTACGTTCCCTTGGTAGTTATGGTGTAATAATGTTGTGTCTTCTCCTGGGAACATTAATAATAATAATAATAATAATGATAATAATAATAATAATAATAATAATAATAATAATAATAATTATTATTATGCTTCCTTTTAGATTTGTCATCTACTGCCGTCTTGAAAACAGAATTTGGTCTCTGTGGTGATACTGTGATAGAGAAAAGAAAACATGGTATCTGACGGTCATAAAAGACAACCAACATTCCAGTTAATTTAGCTATGGAACTTTGAAGGTTGTGGCTGGGGGTAAGAACATGTTCTTTGAGAGCAATGTTTTTCTTTCCAGCGAGAGTGGTGGCCATGATCAAGATGAGGTCTACACTGTTGCGTGTTCAACAAAGATTCTCTCTTGTAGTCAAGAGGTAGACATTTGGCAGATGGCGTGAAGTTGAACTGTCATGTGGGGAGAGAGGTGGTTGGGCCTTGCCTAGGCTTTTTCTCCACCATAGAAAGCAAAGATGTACTCAGAAGTCATCAGGAAAAAAAGAAAAAAAGAAAAAAAGGGATGAACCTGAGAGATAAACAGAAACCTAGGATGAAGAAAAGGATGGTATCAGAGGTAGGGACTCGGAAGTTTCTAGTAACATCATAGAAATAGGAGTCCTCACTTTAAAGAATGTCTTTGAAGCCCAGAAAATGCCAACTCCCTCTACTTTAGAAAAGAGCATAAGGGTTGTGGCCTGCTCCCTGAGATGGAACTCACGTCTGACCCTGCTCTGATGGCCAAAGAACCTGAGACTACATTACCATAGACTTGAGGGAAAACCAAGTACTACTACTCTACTAAGGAATGTAGGAGCAAAATGACTCCTAATGACACTCTTCTCTATCCATAGATCAGTGTCTTTCTCAGCCATCACCAGAGAAGCTTCCTCCTACAAGAGATGGGAACCAATACAGAGACCCAGAGTTACTGCCAGACAATATGTAGAAACCGTGGAACAGTGCTGTGGAACAATCCTTATTCATAGTGTAGAAATGTGTCACTCTCTGGCTAATAAAAAGCTGACAGGCCAGTAGGTTGGCAGGAAATCAAAATATAGAGATTGTATGATCCAGAGTCAGATGCTCATCCGAAGGAACTGCACAGAGACACAGACTCCTGGGACGGTCCTCGTGGTCACAGGAGGGAGGACACAGGAGATGATGGAGAGGTAGAGAAAGTGTGAGAGAGAGGAGGAAGTACTCCAGCATGTGACAACATGGGTGGACCTGAGCAAGCTAGTGGACCGCACGGCTCCACTTACCTCCAGAACCTAAAATGGTCAACTTCATAGGGTCAGAGGTTGCTGGGCCGGGGTGTGTGTGTGTGGGGGGGAACAGCTTCTGTCAGGAGAGGAGGACATGCTACAGATCTAGGGTGTGGCAATTGGATCTACGGTCATGACAATGTGTATGATATATGTGGGTGAGGAGGGGAGGTCTGTCATGTGTTTGGAGGGAGGGCAAGGACGGGACACAGGACCACTCTCTCCAGACTGAGGATGATTTCCTGAAGCTGACCCAGAGTGAAAACAAAACCCTGACAGATGGATCAACTGTCCTCGCAGCAGGGAAGGCGTGTCAGAGCATGTAACCCGTCCTGAGACAGAACACAAGAGCAATGGACACCCAGACGAAGCACCCGGGATAAAAAGCCTAGGACTGTGTCACTGACATACAAACACAGGCGACTCACCATCCTCGCTGGTGTGTGGCTCCGTGCCCGCGTCTTGGTCCACTTCCTCCAGCGTTCCGTGTTCGCTGTATGGGCTGTCGCTGTTGGCGGGAACACACATGAAACCAAAGAGTGATCATGGGAGCAGGGACAGTCCTGGAGAACCTGACCTCAGAACGCCAGCGCCTCCGTCAATCTGGTTCTATGTATGTGCACACAGGACATGTATGTGCATGGTGGTTACTATAACTGGGCATGCCTGCGAGGGATTCCCTGGTTGGCTCAGGTGGGAAGACCCACCAAGAGTGGGGTCCCAACGGCGTGAATGCACAAGCATCCATCATCCTCTGCTTCCCAAGTGCAGACCGCTGCCACACGCCTCTGCCGCCATGACAGGCTGCACTGGGAACTGTGAGGCAGAATAAACCCTTCACCCCCGGTTCTTACGTCAGGATGTTTTACCACAGGAAAAGTAAAAAGTTTGTGAACACATACGTGTATATGTGCATGTGTGTACAGAGGTGTATGTACGTTTGTGTATACATATGTATTTGCATGTGTGCTTGAGTATATGCATGTACATATGTAGGTGTATGTATACACATGTGTATTTGTGTGTGTACCTATGTGTATGTACATGTGTGCATGTGTATAATACATATGTGTACATATGTATGTATAGATGTGTTTGTGTATACACATGTGTATGTACATGTGTGTGTGCATGTGTCTATGTGTATATATGTATGCATCCACCTTTTATGAGAGGTGGCATTGAGTTCTGGTCATGCGAGCCTTCCCATGAGACCTTCCAGCCTCCGTACCTGTGAGAAGTTCCTTTTTTCTAAATTATCCAGTCTGAAGTATTCTGTCACAGCGACAGAAAATAGACTAAGATACCCGGGCTGTTCCCAATAAATAATATTAATAGTATTCATGTTAACGCTAACCATTGGGTGTCCTGACTGACCTCTAGTATTCACGATGCATCACTGATAAATAAGTGCACCGACTAGCTGGCATAGCAGAGGGCCTCAAGGACTGAGACTTCTTTTGTCATTTATGTAGAAAAATGGCCGGATCAAACATCAAACAATGAGCGCTCTCACGTATGTGGCTGGGAAGGGATATCATGCTAAAAATGTCTCAGAACACATTAATGTAAATTTGCTCACCATGACCCATACTTCTTTGTAAAAGTGAAAGTGAGAATAAACAAGAGTAAAAATATATTTGCTCGATGGGGCTCCCGTGAAAAGAGAACATGAAGACACCTGTCACGGAATAAACCTATCTGATTAGGCTGGGCACACACAGAGTGTTTGCCAAGCGCACGAATGAGGCGTTTGATCCCCGGCATCGATAAACCAAAACCCAGACCCTAATAAAACCCAAGAATGGAAATGAAATCTGTGAATCCCGTTACTCATCTCTTCTTTATTTAGTCCAGTAATAAAATATTAACATCGCTCTCTCTGGCATCAAGATCTCATGCTCTGTCTCTGTCTCTCTCTCTCAGACAGATCTAGGTCACCCCGCCTGTCCTGGAACTCGCCATGTAGACCAGGCTGGCCAGCGCACCCTTAAATAAGCAGACTCTGAAAAGACAAAACCCTTATTCTTTACAGAGGCCCAGAGAGGTCAAAATTATCTACAAGAGTCCACTCACAGTGTGCTTCCACAATAAAGCCGCCGGTGCCACGGGCTTCACTGTTCTAACTTAAATGCTACTGCTACTGTTTCTCCTTTTTAAAATAAATTAAAAGCACTGGTAGCTTATGGGCATTTTATTTTATTTTTATTTGTGTGTGTGGTGTATGCTGGTGTAGTGCCTCATGGGTGCATGTAGCAGCTAGAGCCTGAGACTAATGTTTTTCTCTCTTGTTTCCCGCTTCTTTTTTTTTTTTTTTTTTTTTTTAAGCTAGGGTTTCTCTGTCATTTTGAAGCCTCTCCTGGATCTCGCTCTGTAGCCCAGGCTGGCTCGAACTCACAGAGATCCGCCTGGCTCTGCCTCCCGAGTCCTGGGATTAAAAGCGTGTGCCACCACCTCCTGGCTGTTTCCCCTCTTATTTTTTGAAACAAGGTCTAACTGAACCTGGAGCTCCCTGTTCGGAGAGGCTGGATGGCCAGTGAGCTCCCGGCATCCTCCTGCCTCTGCGCCTCAGTGCTGGATTTACAGACACACCTAACTTTTACGTAGTTGCTGGGGATCTGAACTCAGGTGCCCACGATCCAGCAGCGAGCACTTTCACCTCCTCAGTGCTGGATAATTCTCGTGCATCATTCCGTCAGTAGCTTGGTGTCCCCCAGAGGGAGGACCCTGCTCTTGGACTTACCAGTAGTCACCTCCAGCCATGCATTTCTCGTACACTGGGCCATCCAGTTCTTTAGCGTCTGGGAAAATCGTCTCATGATGGATGATGATGGTCTTCACGATTTCGTTCACATGTGCCTGGCAAGACACTTGGTCCTGTATTTCTGGGACAGGCATCAATGTCGGGCCAAAGCAAATGGCCAAATTATAAGGGTCCATCATGTTCTCATCACTGTACTGGGAAAGGCTATAAAAGAGGGGTTTGGGAGAGGGAAGCACTTAACAGGGCACTTCATAGTTTGAATTTATTTTACTAAAAAAAAATGTGCATGTGCATCTCTGTGTGTGTGTACACATGGGAGTGCAGGTGCCCTATGGAGGACATAAGGGAGTGTAGCTGGAGCTACAGCTTGCTGTTGTGGGTGCTGGGATCTGAACTCACATCCTCCGGAAGAGTAGGGCATACTCTTCACGACTGAACCATCTCTCCGGCACCCTTACCTCGTGTCTTGAAAACACAGATTAAACTATTTGTTTTCTTTTTATCATTAGGGGAAAAATGATATTCCATCCCACTTAATGGAACCCTGAACAGACTAAGATGGACTAGGTAGGAGAGGAGGGGAACACACATCCTCTGCGTGTGAATTAGAGGCGTTTCCTGAAGCCCTGAGTTAAAAAACGACATCAACTGTAATAGAGATAAGGACCGAGATGAGTCTCACTGGTAAATAGTAGGATCTCGGGCCACAAATGCAGCTCATGTGAATCTGGGCTGTGCAGAGCCAATTCCATAAAGCCTTACGATTATATCTTTACATTTGCCCTTCCACTCAAAGATATCTTAGCTTTCAACTTTTCCCCCTTATAAATCTTGAAAAAAAAAAAAAAAGGAATAAAAGCAAACCGTCTTTTTTTTTTTTTTTCAAGAATAAAAGCAAACCGTCTTTTTTTTTTTTTTTTGCGGCGAGGCAAAGAAGAACTGTGGGCTGATAGCCTACCACTGTGTCTGCGCCCTAGGTGATAACTCATGCCACCAAAGACGCTGAAAGGCACAAGACAAAAGGGCAAACCCTAATTCTCTCATTGTCCCATCCATGGTGGGAAAGCTCTGGGCACAGTGCTGGCTGTCTGTGACTAATTTCCCAACTCAGTATTACAGACGTCGACGATATTTTGATGAAATATTACAGACATTTCTTCACAGGCAGATCTCAGCCAGCCAGCTCTTTAATGCCCGGCCTCTAACACACAGGGAATTTGCAATTCTTCGGGGAGTTTGGAGGCGCGCGCTCTCTCTCAGTGTATAGAATGTCAGCCACAAAAGGAAATGCAAAATGCAGGCGAACAGAACACAAGGGGGAGAAGAAAAAGGAGACTCCACTGCCTTTGTGAGATAGTGACAGACACTCAGCCTCCAAGACACCACCTGACGGGGTACTTCAGTCTTTAATGGAGATAAAGAGATAGTAAAGAGAATGAAAAGGCAGAGTGATTCCCACAGCTACCATATGGCCTCCCTTCTGCCATTTCTCTCTCTCTCTCTTTTTAAAGATTTATTTATTTATTATGTACACAGAAGAGGGCACCAGATCTCATTACAGATGGTTGTGAGCCACCATGTGGGTTGCTGGGAATTGAACTCAGGACCTCTGGAAGAGCAGTCGGTGCTCTTAACCTCTGAGCCATGCCATTTCTCAAGTATACAAAAAAAAAAAAAAAAGAAAGAAAGAAAGAAAGGCCTCATGTTGCCACCAGGTGACTGAGTGACAGACAGATCACCTTGAAACAGGGTGGGGGGCATGGGGGGCGTGTCAGAGAAGAATCGAGAATCTGCAATAAGAATTGTCCAGTTTTTAAAACTCACATATGAGCTCAGTGGGAACGGGCTTAATCTTTCTAGGTCTTTAGTTTAGTCCTGGCTTGAAGAACAAAAATTTGAGTTAAAAAACTGTGATTTCCAAGTTTTGACTTTACAGGAGAAAAGAACAGCTCATCCCCCTTTTCAGGATTCCAGCTTCAAGTATCCTGTGTGTGTGTGTGTGTGTGTGTGTGTGTGTGTGTGTGTATGTATGTACAAGCGCATGCGCGTGAGTTCATCTTTCCTTGCAGGCAAGAGCAGGCATCTGTGGGCAGAACCAGTGAACACAGTGCCAGGCTGCCCGCCTGGTGAGGCCTTTGCCATCCACCTGAGCTTTGCCAAGAGTTACATTAAAACTTCCTTGGTTGGAACACTGCTTTTCCTAGGCCATGGGGGGGGGGGTCACTAGTTCACAGCGGGTTTTGCTCTGGAGTGTCAGAAACTGGATGGGAACAGCACTGCTGACCCCATGGGGGTCCACACCAGTTGTTGGGGGAGGGGAAGCATGCATTTTCAAGGTGATCCTGGGCTCTGACAATGGTTTGGGTGACCAGGCTTAGTCAAAGGTAGCCGCGGGCAGCATCTGTCTATGGTACACGCAGTTCATATCCCTTTTAAAGGTAGCACTTCTGTCCAAACGGCCTCCCACTGTCCTTTGGGAATGTTTTAGGTTCCCTAAGGGGAGCCGTAGAGCCTAGTTCTGTTCTCACGGTAAACGATTCCCTAGTGTATGCTCCTTGGCTCTTGTGGCCAATCTGAGTGGGTTTGATTTTAGGACTAGCCAACAGGGTTGTCACGAGTCTCCGTGGCTTCTGTGAGTGAAATACAGGTGGAAAAAAAAATCCTCATTTGAAGTAGGGAAGAATCTGTACTAAAGGGAGAAGGCACGTCCCTCTGCTCGCTTAGCTGTTGACTCTCGGGAATTGTGAGCGTCTAGCTGCTTAGCTGAAATGTGGCAGAACAGGAAGACGTTTAGACGGGATCTGAGGGAGATGCACCTATGGAACCCACTCATCAGCAATCAGTGCAACCGAAAACCAAGTTGCCCCTCAAGAATCAAGTTTCTTTGCAAACAATGTTAGTGCTTTCTTACCATTCCTGTTTCAACATTGTAGCGAGGGACTGCAAGACATTTGCAAGACTTTCTTCTGGACAAGGCCTCATTACAGTGAATTTGTAAAAATGATGTTATTGGATGGATAGCTAAGCCATCTACAGTGCCCCTCCATCCCCGACTACAACATTAAAAAAAAAAAAGACAGAATTTTTTGCTAGGAGAAGGTGGTTTACATCATTTAGACAAAAACATTTTTTGACATGAGCTCTGGATGGAAGTTGGGGAAAAAACACATATTTCACTACAAAGTGTTATTTACAACAGTATTTTGGATATTTTGCATGTACAGCCAGCCACAGTTTCTCCAGACTTTTCATGTATCATAAAAAAGTCCTTGATCTCCCGAGGTAAAAAATGGTCCCTCTGCTTACATTCACTCCCTCCCCCTTTGACTCTGCTGATGAATGGAACTCAACACACATTTCCTAGCATCTGAGAACACAAACAGAATGCAGATGGGCCGTTGTGACAGAACCCCGGGGTACTTACTGATTGAGGAAGGCAAACAGGTACCTCATCACTGTGAGGACCGACCTGGGCAAGGTCAAGAGGAGTTTGCGGATGTGAAGCGCTCTCTCATAGAGATTATCTATTCCTGCAGGACAGAGAGGACATGGTCAGAGTCCCTTCAGGTCACATTTAGAGCAGATCTTTGCAGCACCCCTTATGGGGACACACTCAAACACCAGCTACACCTTGATCATTGCAGGAAGCAGTCATTTGTGTGTACCACATCTCCAGGGGTGGTGACCTCTGACTTGTCAGCATTCACTGGTTTCCCGGAACTGATTTGCATGTGGTCCTTACCTGCCTTCCTGACTCTTTCTCTACCTAGGTTTTGAGACAAGGTCTCATGTAACCCTGAAGACCGCAAACTCAAAACCCTTTGGTCTTTACAAGTGGTGTGAAGGTATGTACCACACTAGTTTATTTTGTGTGATGGCAATGGTCTTGGCCTTGAGTAACTTAGAGTCCTTTAGTATTTAGAAACCACTTCTTCCCCTTGTTGTGAGTGCTATATTTGGCTGCTCATATGGTCCCAGTGCCTTCTTGCTGTTTGTGAATTAAGCCAGCTTTCTGGGATATAGTAACATCAATACATATCTATCTATCCATCCATCAATATATATTAACATATACATATCTATATATATCAATAAATATATATTGATATACACATAAACATATCAATGTATGTATCTATCCATCTATCAATAAATATCAATGTATATATCTATATATACACACAGAAACATACATATATTATATATGTTGATATATAGAGATTAATAGATACATCTATATATAGATATACACACATATCAATGCATCTACCTACCTACCTACCTACCTACCTACCTGCCTACTTACCTATCTATCTCAGTGTTTTGGAATAATTTTGAAGCTTTTCTGTGATTTTGTATTATGGTTGGTTCTTAACTGCTCTGGAAATACTAATGTATCTGACTCTGTCCTGAGCTGCTGACACCATGCCACGGGCTTCCCTTCAGGCTGTTTCCTCCTTGTTGCTAGTGGCAACCTCATCCAGTCTCAAGGCTGTGATCACCAGTTTTAACATGGTGACAATCACCGATTTTTCTCACTGCCTATTTCCCTGGGACGTTTTCGCATTTCTCCCTTAGATGACAATGAATCTCTCCCACCTAGTTTCTCTTTTGAATTAAGTTGTGGTGCTGGACCTGGCCTTGGGTTCACATGGGGAGGGGTTCAAAATCACTAGGATTCTTTTGGGCAGCCAAGGTTGGAGACTGTGGACCTAATTCCTCATAACAAGCTCATTTTCCTGGAATTTTGTGTGCTGACTCAAGCTGCTTTCTATTCAGTATCAGCGTGGGAATTTTGTTTTACTCTCCACGCAGCTGGAAAGGTATGGAAAATAGCGGAATATTTTTGCTCAATCACAAATCAGTCTGCAGCACAGCACATGGTTTATCAGGGTGAGTGGGAACGAACACGTGGGCCCCACCACTGTGGAGGCCTCAGCTGGACATGACGCCTGCTCAGCTCCCAGAAAAGAGGAGTTCAGAAACCCTCTCCCTGACCTGTGAAAATATTGTCATATGATTAACATCCCTATAACATTTTAATTCTTTTAACCCGAATCAGTAACTAATAGTATGAGTGTAGTTATCATGAATTGGATATGGATATTTCACTTTCTTGTTGATAATGTATTTTGAAATGGAAAAAAAAAATCCACCCATCAATGGGACTCAGGGGGAGGCAACATCTACTGAATATAAATACATATTTAATATATTTTCCAAGCAGTGGTCTTGATTATTTCTTCTAGAAAAAAAGTGTAACATATTTATCCTTTTTAAAAAAGTTTTAAGCAAGTATAGAAATTCAGGCCACAAGAATGCAATAATTAAGCTGTCAGTATTGGCATGCTGTGCAGTCCCAGGAGGATCAAAGCAGAAGCTCAGAATAGGCAGTTTACCTCCTACAACAACCTGGGGTGGAACCCGGGGACCACACTGGATGGAGACGGAAGATGAAATACTTGAATTGAGATGGTCTATAAGCCACAGAGACTCTAAGTCGGGGACTGTGTATCCAGGACACTGGATGTTACAGGGTTTTTAATGTCAGGGATTAACTGGTTGAAGGCTTATTAACCGAGCAGCTGACCTTAAAGAGTCTAAGGTGGTTGCTGTTTTCTGTTAAAAAGAACATTCCCCCTCTCCTGAGGTAAAATCATATACATTATGCTCCATTCTTAAAAATTAACATTGAGGGCCAGACAGCCAGCTCAGCAGTCTAAGAGCTCTTGCAGAGGACCCAGACTCGGCTTCCAGCACACACTGCCCTTAACTCCAGTTCCAGGATCTCATGCCCTCTTCTGGGCTCCTGTATGCATGTGGTGTACATAAACTTATGTAGGCACACACACAGACACATAAATAACAAAAATCAAACAACTTGGAACTCAGTAGCACTTCCCCACTGCCCATTAGAGAACTTTGGCTAAATGACTTTCTTCATGCTCTAAACCAGTTACAAAGTTTACTATACCTTGGAGATAATACATTACAGAGATAAGCTGTCTCACTGGTGTTCCCAGGTGGCCAGTGACCTCTGCTCTTTGATGGCTACATATAAAGGCACCTGCTGCTTCTGATGGAACCAAGAAAGACCATGCGCCACTTTTTATTGAAGATCTTTTTTTCTTCTTTTCCTTTTTGTTTTTTTTGAGACAGGGTTTCTCTATGTAGCCCTGGCTATTCTGGAACTTGCTCTATAGACCAGGCTTGCCTTGAACTCACAGAGATCCAGTTGCCTCTGCCTCCCGAGTGCAGGGATTAAGGGTGTGCACCACCACTCCCTAGCCTGTATACTTATCGTTAATGTCTGTCATATCTTGTAAAGGGAATGCCACTCCAGAGGTGAAGCAAGGTGAGGTCACAGCCTCCAGACACGTTAGTCTGATCTTAAGAACCTCTTAATTTGCTCTAAAATCAGTCTCTTCTCTTTGGATGCAGTTTCAAAATTTACACGAGATTCACAGTAACATTATTTGTAATAGCCCAAAGTGGGAGCCACCCAGATATTTATAGACAGATGAATGGATAAGCATCACACGGCCTAGACATGTGTTGGAATATTACTCAGCCCTAAAGAGGAAGGTCATTCCATGGATGAACCACGAGGATGCCACTCTAAGCAAAGCAAGCCATACACAAAGGGGCCATTATGACGTGATACCATTTCTATGAGGCACCTGTATTGGGCCGAATCATAAGGCAGGACTGCAAGGTCCTGGGGGAAGAGAAGAAAGAAGCAGCTCTTGTTTAATGGCCAAAAACTCTGGGAAGAAGCAACATTCCAGAAATAAACAGCCACAATGGATTTGCAATGCTGTGGAGACATCTGACTTTGCCGCACACCCAAAGACGGTGAATTCTGCTACACATTTCACCATAAAGGAAGAATAACTGGGGAGCTTCTGGGGTGCAAATGCAAGGTTTAGATGTGAACAGCAATGGGGATAAAAGAGGGACTCCCAAAAGATGACAATAGATTTGGTAGTGCCAATGTCTGATGCCTGCAACTACATTCCACATACACAGAAGGAACCCTTGTTGGCATCCTGGAAGTTGCTGCAAATGTATCTGCACCAAGGCCTCAGTCCTACAATGGGCGCCTCGCTGTTTCCTGGTGGGCTGAGCAGGGGGCTTGCGTATACAGCCTACAGGAGCTCAGCTCTGCCACACACAGCCCACTTCCTCTCCTGAGAGCAGTTAGCAGGGCCGAATGTGTGAGTGCCACCAACACACTGACTAACGTGTGCTTCTGGCTGGCCATTCATGGTCCTTCAGCTGTGCTGGACAGAAAGACGGATCTTTTCTTCTCCACCAAGGAGGCATCGGGAAAATCAGACCTCATCTGGATTCCTTTCAAGCTGGGTTTTGTTCCCACAATCGAAGACCTCATGCAGTTAGTGAAAGTGGCATGCGTTCAATCTTGGTCATGCATGCAAAGCTCCCAAGGTGAATTTATGTTCTCTTCCTAGCAACTCAGGGCGCTCACGCCAGCCTCCCAACTCCACAGTTCCGCAGGGTGACAGTTCTAGGAACCTGTGTGTGAAAAACGCCACAAAACGAGCTAGTCGGGAAGATGACAATAAGCCCCAGTGGCCACTGACCCCTCATGTGGGTTCTTTGGTGGCATTCTTTGCTAAAGAATTCATCCACCAGGAAACAAAAGCACACCACAAGGCAGCAATTTCTCCTTGGGCGTGAAGACGAGGGAAGAGAAGCCTTTGGTGGCCATGTACAGGAAGGAACTCTGAAAGCAGGCACAGGCACAGGCACGTATGTATTTGAGCCCCAGGGAGCCACCATCAGCTTTGAGGATGAGGTTACCAATCTCAAGGTAGACTTAGGTTCACACTACCAACAGCAAGGTATGACTCAGTCACTTGCGTGACTAAAAGGGGAAAAAAAAAAAGCCAGGGTGTGCACTAATGCATTGAGAAGGATCTTCGCCTCGCCTTTACCGGAGTTACCACTAGCTTTCCAAGGGAAGAGATAAACCCACGGAAAACTCTGTAAACAGCTGATGTCTTTCTCCTCTGCACTTAAAAAGTAAATATTTTATATAAACCACAAATAATAATCCCTGATCTGCTGACTTATGACATTGCGTGCAGGAGAGAAACTGAGTCTTCCTTTAGAAATCCTCAGACAGCGTCACCTATCGGATACTCAGCTGGTAAGCATTTTCAGAGATCAAGGAAACCTCAAGAACACATTTCTATGTCATCCAATAGAAATGGAGAATGAGAGAGAGAGAGAGAGAGAGAGAGAGCGAGCGCCACGAGGTACGTCAGAAAAAGCAGACAATTTATACCAGCCACAACATACAGTGTCTGGAAGAGTTCAAAAGCTCAAAAGCTCAGGGGCTGGAAGAATGGTTCAGTGGATAAGAGCATTTTACTGCTCTTGCAGAGGGCCTGTGTTCAATGCTCAAGTGACTCACTCTAGCTCCAGAGGGGCCCTGTGGCTTCTATGGGCACCTGCACTCATACACAGACACAGACACAGACACAGACACAGACACACACACACACACACACACACACACACACACAAATAATAATAAAGAGTTCAAAGGCTTTTTTCCATGAAAGAACCAAGAGTGGACAATAGATACACGTACAAAGAAATGCAAATGAGTATTCTCTATGTTCCGACGTCTCCAGAGCCAATACAAAAGTAGGATTTGTTACATAAAATAGAAGTCATTATACAACCAGTAAAAACCATATTAAAAGTATAAACTCACAAAGGTAGCGTACCGTGATATAATTTAACTTACAACAGCATTATTAGGATACAATCCATACATCATATAATGTACCCATTTAAATGATAACTCTAATGAACTTGATATACCAGCATTACACATCATCTCCATCAATTTTAGAATATTTTCATCATTTTGAAAAGAAACTTCATACTGATATACTGTTTAGCTGTGACTTGGTATGATGAATTTTTACTGAAAGCGTGTAGGAAGGGTGTACTCATACAAGGGATTATTCTTTTCTAATAACATAGGGTGCATGTCTGATTATGATACACACTACGTGAAAGATCCACTCACAAAGACCACAGGTGTGCTGGTCCATTTATGAGAAATGAGCACCAAGGGAAAAATCTACAGAGACAGAGAGCAGGTTAGCAGTTGTGGGGCCTGGGGGTGGTTACGGCTACGGTGAATGGAAAGTGATGGCTAGGGTTTGCTAATTGGGCTTTTTTCTGAGACAATGAAAACATCCTAAAATCAATCATGATGATGGTTGTCTAAAACCATCCTCAGTGGATGAGTCATACACTATGAGAACTATTACATAAAGCTGCTTTTGGACATATGTATCGCATACGTCAGTACTGTGTGCACCATCTGAGAGGCACCGAAAAAGTTGCCATCCCCCCCCCCCCCCCATAGAGGACCCATGGATATTCTTAGTTTATTTAACAATTTTCAACAGTGATCATAGATTAATTGCGTAATAAAAAATAACTGTAAAAAAAAAGCATGGACTGCCTACTTGATGGTTCTGAGAAATCACTGACTGTAGGGTATAACTGGTCTCAGGGTCATCTCCTGTGTTAACATACAACATGAAGATGTTTATCACACACAAAATGTTTCTCATGCAACTGCATCACTCTGGACAGCGGGGTTATCATTTGTTCTATGTGTTTCTAAGGCATTTCCAACCACTTTGAAATGATCACCTACCGTTTCGTGATAAGAACTTGGATGAAGAAAGGAGGAGAATTTCTAATCTCCCAGAGACACACATGCACTGATACAGGAGATTATGTCACAGGGAAGAGAGCTGAGGCCAGTGGAGCTGGACCCGGCAAGCAGCAGGAATTGTTACAGCTGGGTGATTAATTACAGGGAGGTCACAGGGTTACCATCTCCTGTAGATGCTAAGAAGATGGAACGCCACAAGAGGTAAGGACAGAATAGCTCCACACTGGCTTCAAACGCACTGTGTGCACCGGATGCACAAATGCCCAGAAAGAACACATCACCAATTCTCTTTGGGTGGTGGCTTACGGGGGACGGTATTTTGTCCTGTGTGTGTGTGTGTGTGTGTGTGTGTGTGTGTGTTTTAGAGTTATTTCTGTGACAGGAAAAATATCTCCTACTATAAAAATGTCTTCTCATGTCTACGAAGTCACCTAAGTGATAATGCATTATGCAAAATGAAGTGCAAGTGTTTCATCTGGGCCCACGACCAGGCCAGGAGAAAGAAAAAAAATCCATGCCTTACTTGAATAATTGCTTGGCTGGATACCTCAGGAATCCAGACCCATTATGCATAGTCATGCCGTAAGCTGCCCAGACCGCGGGTGTGACCTGGAGCTCTCGCAAAGCCATTCAGAAAGGCAGCCAGTTTGAAAAAGCAAAAACCAAAACCATGTTTGGGTGAGAACCAGAGAAACAGGGAAGCCCGCCATTTTCCAATGTGTGTTTAATTTGACTCCATCACGGGTCAGTCATTCTTTCAAAGAAATTTCCAGTGAGGTGGGGAGTGGATTGTGGTGGGTATTGTGTTCCCTGAAATATTGTGTGTTCCCTGAAATAAACATATCTGGGGTCAGAGAACAGACAGCCACTAGAACAAAGCCAAAAATGGTGGCTAGAAAATGGGAAGAGTAAGCCATAGCAGAAGTTGGGCGGTGGTGGCACACACCTTTAATCCCAGCACTTGGGAGGCAGAGCCAGGTGGATCTTTGTGTATTCAAGGCCACTTTAGAAACAGCTAAGCATGGTGACCCACGCCTTTAATCCCAGGGAGTGGGGGCAGAAAGAAAAAGGTATATAAAGCGTGAGGACCAGGAACTAGGGAGGAAAAAACATGTAGTTAGTTAAGCTTTGGAGCAACACAGTTCAGCTGAGATTCATGTGGAGGAGAACTCAGAAGCTTCCAGCCTGAGGAAACAGGATCACCTGAGGAACTAGCAAGGTGAGATAGCTGTGGCTTGTTCTGCTTCTCTGATCTTCCAGAATTCACCCCAATAACTGGCCTCGGGTTGAGTTTCATTAACAAGTACCTTTAAAATTCCTACTACAGTGGATCGTGTACGTTAACCACAGATTACAACCCACCCTTCTTTACTACACACCTCGAAGCTTCCCTAGAGTGAGGCTCTTCAGGCACACACAGAGAGGAGAGCACACACGCAGGATTCTTTCAAACAATCCAAAAATAGGTAAGCAGAAAGCTGTTGGGGCTTTAGGAACTTACATAAGCTCCTGGGAACGATGAGAGGGAGGCCTTCATGAGCCGTCACACGAAATGACCTTCATAGGAAAATCAAACTCAACTGCCGCAAAGCTTACCATGTCACAGGTAAAAACCGTCTATTGCCCTGAGACGCTCCCCACTGGAACTCTTAGCCTCAGCATCCCCAGCAATACTAACTTACGCTGCAGACACTCATAACCATAGTCCCTTTCTTGCTAGATTTTAAGTTTCTTGAGAGCAAGAATCAAGTCTTTGAGTTGCCAGAAAGCTGTACGCATTGCAGATGAGATGTCAGTATGATTCAAAGAGTCAGAAGTTTATAGCATTGGGTACAAGGACGTAAGCGAGATGTCTGAGTTCAACCTCTGGATCTGAGTTAACAGACCAGAAGTCTGGCTGCAGTGGAGAATCTGTAATCCCATCACCTTATGGGGAGATGGGAGGCTCAGACAGGAGGATTGTCCCCGAGTGTGCAGAAGAGCGGGTCTGGACTAGACAGCAAGGAAACACCTAGAGAGATCCTGCTCCAACCGAGGGGAAAAGAGGGCCAGCTCCTGAAAGCTGTCCGCCATATATGCTCCATAGCTCTGTCTGTCTGTCTCTCTCACACATAACAGCAGCAACAACAACAAATTTATAGTATCGGTTGTAAAGGTTCTGTCCTTAATTGCGTCATCAGTCTGGGACCACGGGACAGCCCAAAAAGCGGGCGGGCCCACTGTGCCCCCCCTCTCTTTCCGCTCTCTTCCCTCCGTGCATGTGGTCTGTCTCTCTGTCTCTCTCCCTCTCTCCCTCTCTCTCTCAATAAAGCTCTAAAAAAGGTATCTATGGCTTGTGACTTTCCTCCAGCACGCTTCTCCACCAGCATGGCTGCCTGGGAGGTAGTGAGCCAAGAAGCAGCGCCGCTTTAACCAACATTGGTGAGAGAGATTTAATAATGAGTGATATGCCCTTCTCAAAGATTTCATTGAAAAGTTAGGGGGAATGCAGATTATACCATGTTGGAAGGAAGATCCATCAGTATTAGCCAGGAGTCCTCTTCTATTAAAAAAGTTAGAGATTGGAAGGGAAGGGCTTGTTATGTAAAGGGATGTTATATAAGGGGAGGTCCAAAACCGAGTCCTTGAAAGTCCTCCCAATCTGAAGAACAGTCCACTAAACATAATCAGACTTGTTAGGGAAAATGTGAGTGAAGAGGACTGCTCAGTGAGGACGTGAGCAGAGCATTCACAAAACACACTCACATCCTAGTCACAACGCCAGCTCAGTTACACCTCGGTCTGCAAATGCGCCCAGAAATCTGCAGCCCTGACATCTCCTGTGTCTTCTGCAAGATGCAGGTCTTGGAATGGGGACGCAGCTCAGTGGTAGAATGCAGGGCACTGGGTTTGAACCTCAGTACTGGAAAAAAACAAAACAAAACAAAAACCCACCAAGACCAGGGAGATGGGTAGACGTGCAAACCAGACAACCTGAGCTGGACCCCTGGATTCCACAGTGGAAGAGAGAACTGACTCCTGAAGGCTGTCCTCTGATCTTCACATGCACACGATGACATGTGTGCTCTACCATCACACACACACACACACACACACACACATATACACACATACGCACACACAAACACACTAACACATAAACACATACACTTGTACACACACATACATACACATACACACACACATAAACACACATATATATACACACATATATACACACACCTGTACACACACACATATGCACACACACCTGTACACACACACATACACACATACACACCTGTACACACACACACACACACACACACACACACACACTAACACATAAACACATACACCTGTACACACACATACATACACATACACACACATAAACACACATATACATACACACATACCTGTACACACACATATGCACACACACCTGTACACACACACATACAGACATATGCACACACAAACACATATACATAAACACATACACATACACACACACAAACACACACATACACACATACACACACACATATGAGCACATACACAAATAGTAAACAAAAATTCTATGTATTTTTCATTTTCTCTTTCATAGTCTACCTATTTTGCTAAGCCCGATTTGGTGAAAACCTTGACTGAGTATTGCAGAAAAGTCACACTGGAACCACTGTTTTGGACACAGCAACTTAATTTCTAAAGGCACCTCAAACAATTATGCCAGAGAAATACATTCGGCAGAACAGCCTGGCAGCTACATGGTTGTACCAGGTATTGGCACGCGTGACCTGAGTTTTCCTTAGGCCCAGCCATCAGACAAGTGACGAGGACCAGCGACATGGATGGAGGCTTACTTTGTCTAAGTAAACACTAAACACTTTCCCTGAATTACCTCGTGTGTCCTTCACATAGACTCTCTGAAGTCAAAGAGACGCGTTATTTAATAAGATGAAAAATGCTTTCCACCCAAGTCTGCAAAGCTTGCAACGCCAGGATTGGAACCTAGATCTTCCTGACCCAGTGACCTCGGTTATTAATACCAACGATGGGATACCATTTCTCAGCCGTGAAAGTGTAAAATGATTCAATCACGCTAGCTGGTAATGCGGCCCCACGGTCGTTGCCCAGTTGTTGCATTTTGGTCGACGGGGATGTCTGTCCTCCGGAAACCACAGGAAGACTTAACCTCTCTGGCAAGGACATGAAGAACTTTCTCGGCATGGTCAAAGAAGTCTAGAGACACCTCCAGTTCAGTTCTTTGCAGTGGGGCTAGCAATGGGATGGGGTGGGGGAGTGGAGTTAGGGCAGGTTTCATTGTTATGCGTGAAATGAGGTCAGCTGACCTCCCTGGACTGCACTTACAGACTGCATTTATAGACTCAAGAAATCCGACTGTGGTTAGTAACTAATGCTTGTTGTCATGATTTTCAGCTTCCTCTGGGAAGTGTCAAATCCCCCACTGAAGAAAAAACACCAGTGCTTGGCTAATGACTAACTCGGGCCTCATAATATATTGCACGCAATCTGCCTATTGGCTCGGGCTCCCTGCTGACAGGTAATTGGTACTGGGTGTTCTTGTACCATACAAATGGCCTTTTATCTCATTTTACCTTACTCCTTGAAGGAATATTAAAAGGTCTTTTAATATCAATTGAGAAAATCAAGAATGAAAAGGCTACATTTCCAAGCCTATATTGTTTTCCTCTAACTGGGCACTTTTTCTTTTTTTCCTTTTTCTGGTGACCAAGTGATCAGCACCCAGATCTATGAAGCCTGAGGGTGTTCAGAAGCAAAGTCCACTCGGCTTAGGGTGAAGGTGACTCACACAGGACCCAGAATGGAACCAAGTGGCCTCAGAGGTTTGGTGGTGATGGAGTCAGTGTGTGTGTGTGTGTGTGTGTGTGTGTGTGTGTGTGTGTGTGTGTGTGTGTGTGTGTAGGTGAATGAGGGTAGTTGGCCTTTCCAGGAAGTTGATGAGGAAAAGAATTCTGTTGAGAAAAGACAGAGAGACAAGGAAGAGAGGAAAGCTCACTTACTGATACAAGAAATCAGGTCATTAAACCTTTCCTTAGGAAAGAGGGGGTTTTCCAGTCCCCGGAAATAGAGCTTCAGAACGCCGGCCACAGAGTTGATGTCGTGGTTGCTCTGGTCGTCAGCCAAAGGGTTTTCCCCTAAAAAAAGAAAATTCGTTATATACACGGCACTCTTTATCTCTCCACAAAACCTGAGTGTACACACACACACACACACACAAACACACACATACATATACACACACATACATACATACATATACACACACACACATACATATACACATACATACACATACACACACACACACACACACACACACACACACACACACACACGGGAGCATATGAGCCTTTTTAATTATGCTCTCTGAAAGATTATATGGTACTAAAATTGAAATAATTGGTTTAGATATCCTACCCCATGATTAACCTAAAAATACTTGGCTAAAATAAAGCTTAAAAAAAAAAAAAAAAACTTATGCTACCAAATACTCTCTTACAACTTGCCCAAATCTTAAAATAAAAATAAAATATTGTAGGGTTTATAATTTTACCCAGTGTGGTTTTTTTTTTAAAGCTAAAATCAGTAAGCTTAGGTTAACATGAACTAAAAAAAAACCTACATTCAGTGTTTCTTATTCCTCTGGGAGAAAGATATAGTTGAGGTTGGTCTGGCTATGCAATACGGATCAGCAAAATTTACCAGAAATATCCAACACTGACTGTGAACACTTGCACTAAATAAGCAGGGATTTGCAGAGGTGGCATGGTGGGGGCACAGTGTATTTGAAAGCTGCTTTCAACAGTGGGAGACTCTGGGACCAGGAGAGGAGATTTGAAAATGTACCCTTACTTGTACCCAGGAGTTTATGTGGAAAGTGAATAAAAAAAAAAAATTGATCACACACAGAATTATACTTTTCTTGATGCAAATGGGTGAAGCTATTAGCTGGCTCCTTACCCTACCTTCATGGGAATCTGAATGGGACTCCTTCAGAGCACCATCCAACTCCACTGGACACTGGCAGGCCAGGCCTTCCTTCCCATAGTTCACCAAGCAGTCATTACACTTTAACACATGCTTGCCTTTGGGGGAGCTTATTCTCAGGGGCCTCTTATTTCCCTTCCCAGCTTTCTAGGTCAAGAAATGGCTGAACAGGAGCTCAGCAGAATCACTTGTATTATTATTATTATTACTATTATTATTATTTGTTTTGCCCTTTGAGAGAAAAACCTCACGTAGGCATTCAAAAACAAAAGGAATTTCCAGGAGTAAATAACAAAGCATCCACTGGTCTATGGTGGCCGCTAAGAGCCTTATGCTTAACCACTCCCACCTGGCCTTCACCACAGTGTAAGAAGGTATGGCATGCTCAGCTGCTGCTGGGAGACTGGTCTGCCCCACATGCATTGGTCAGAGACTTTGAAACCAGAAAAATCCACTGTGGTGCCAAGGTTACCTCTTCAGCCAAGGCTTCCCACTTCAAAGGGCTCTATGGCAACTCTAGGTCAGGGAAAATGGGACACACAGGGAGACAGCAGAAATCTCCATGCCATCACCATTCTGCATTCCGGCCCTGAATGCCAAGCAGAGGGAAGACACAGAGGAACCCGGAAGTAGATGCAATGCAAATCATGACAGCTGGAGAGCATTAATAAGCAATAGCTTCGTTAAAGGGTCAGGTATTTTCACAGGTCAAATCTAAACCACATAGCAACCCTACAGTTTTGCAGATGAGGAAACAGGTCAAAATAAGATTGGAGCTTTTTGGCCATATCTCACCATCAATAATAAAAGAGACTCTGATTCAACTCCGGGTCTTCCTGATGCTAGGTTGGTGTATGGCTTTGCTAATTATAATGTACACATTAACAGTTTAGTACAACTTGCATCTCAGCCAATTAGGAACCTAGAGAAGGCACTGACCCAGGTCACAGGAAGTGGGAAGGAAATGTCCCACCCCCTCACCATGAAGGCCGGGCCAGCCTATCCCTTCTAGAACCCCATCAGGGGCCACCTTGACACACTGTGCCATGGAGAGTCTTTGTGAACCCTAGATCAGGGGACAAACCTCACTGGCTTTCCTACTTTTCACAGAAACAACTCATTGCCCACAGCTCCCACAGTGAAGCCTGTGCAAGATGGAGGTTTTGGGGGCTGAGCAGAGTTGAGTGCGCCGGGCAGAACACAGAATTCTGAAAAGTGGGTTTTTAACATGTTTTGCTTATGGGTAGAGACATACAGTTACCTCTCTCAAAGGAATTCTTGATATCATTCACCTCCACCTGGGAACCAGACACTCTGAAAATCCCCTGATGCTGCAGACCTATGGGTGACAAAGGAAGAGTGTGAGAAACTTTCTCTTCACACCCCACACATCTCTCATCTCTCATCTCTCATCTCTCATCTCTCTCTCTCTCTCTCTCTCTCTCTCTCTCTCTCTCTCTCTCTCTCTTTCTCTCTCTCTCTGTTCTCAAGAATAAAACGCCAGCAAAAGGATATGCTTACTGAAACAAACCCACTACTTGCTCTTAAATGAGGATTCCGTGAAGCCGGGCTTACCATAGAGATTAATGAACCGGATGGAGCTTTCCACAATTAGAGGGATAACCTGGCCTGAGTCCTAGGGAGAGAGACAGAAACCGGCCAATGTTAGAGGAGAAGGCTGAGTCACCTGGAGAAATAAGATTCACCACAGTTTAGTCATTAGTGTGCCTTTTGCCCTAGTCAGGTGATTTTTTCCCCAAATACACCCCTCTAAAAATCCTCCAGAAAGAACCAATAACAAAAAGAATGAAAAAGCATATACTTAGACAAAGGTGTATTTCAGTTCTGAAGCAAGCTAAATAAAATGCATTTAACCTAAGCTATCCTAGGTATGTTGAGAAGTGAGTTCATGTTGGGGGTGGTGGCTGTTATTCCCCCAGCTAGGAGGCCGAGTTGGAGGCTAGAATGGATAACCCCATTGCTTCAGACAAGAGCCACAACATCAAGACCTCACTTTATGTCTTTTCCTTATCTTTAACTTACATGCCAAAAATGAGTTACTCATTTTAAGAGGTTATTTCTCAAGATAGTCAGTGTGGAGCATGTCGGGAGAATATAGTGTTTCAACTGCGGTATCTTCTGTCTAATTCGCTGCTTCAGGATTCTTAGGACCCTCTACATCTCTAAGACCACACCACCTGGATGGTGGCAGTCGCAAAATGTCTTATAGGTAACGGAAGCGTGTTGCATGTTTACTTAGTCTGCATCAGAACTTACTTAGCCTTATACACTCAGCCCATTTTAAGGATGAAGACAAGGAAGACCGCTTTGGCCTTCCTGGTCCACACCTTGTAAAATGGTCACTATCTTCTACTAAATGCTGGAAATGCTTTAAAAGCCATGTGTATAGGATGGCAGATGAGATGAAGGGGCCCAAAGGCCAGTTAAACATGTACTGATGGCATGCACCCTGTGAGTTAAAAAGAAAGACCAGGGATGATGTTTCTCATGTACTTTCAAGACCACTCTTTTAGGAATTAGATCTTTCCAGGAAACGTGGGACTTGAAAGGGATTAGCTGGTGTCGGGCACACACTCCTGAGGAGTTTCATTCTTAACTTGGTTTTAACACACTAGGACAATTTGGACCTGTTAACTTTCCCAGGCCAAGTGGGGAGGGGGGACTGGCAATAATGCATCTCAGCAGCCCAAAAACCCCACTGTCTTTATCGTCTGTGTTGTGGGCAATGTGCTTAAGACACAGTTTTATTTTCAAGCTTTAAGGCAATCAGCGTATAAACCACTTAATGTTCCAATTCCTTCTGGAGACTGTATTGGGTTTCTCTAATTCGTTAATTTGGTTGAGGAGCATACATTTTATAAATTCCTTAAAGAAGAGCCTTAAAAAAGAAACACATTTTTAGTGAAGGCTAGTTGGCTCATGAACAGTGGGGTAATGACATGAAAATTTACTGAATACACGAAGGGGTCTTTTTCTGTAAGACACAAGCCTGGTTTAACGGAAGTAACATTTTACAGACGGTTCATGTCACACCACAACTTGAAAGAGCAGCAAACACTGAAGAGTGAGTGACGAAAGGAAACTTTAGTTTACATCTCTGCCGAACTCAGCATAAAGACAAAGAATCCAAGATGAAAAGAAAATTGTTTGCACTCAGAAAGTTCTGAACCAAGCCCTCCATCTCCACGGTACTGTCCTAAACATTTTCGTCTTGACACCCACTTAGATGACAGTTAATCTTTTAACAAAGATCGGCATCCCATTTAAGATATGGTGCACTTTGTAGTAAAAATATAACGAGCATTTTAATTTCATGGGTGCCAGCTGTTTGGGTTGAAAATATTTCACAAGGAGTGAGATTATGGGCGGCTTTCCTGCCTCCTCCATTCGAACATCTCTCGGTGTCTCCGTGTCCCCATGGGAAGACGGTTTGGCTCTTGCCCTTTCGTGGTGCAATTTGGGAGAGCTCAGGAGCACTTTCCAGAAGTGCAGAGCGAGATCTCAGTCCCTCTGGGTTCCCAGGTACCAGTGACTCCTCAGTGTTCCCTTGGCACAGCTCACACGACGGATTTTTCTCAATAACTACCTTAGCCCTTCTTCAGTTCCTCAGTTTGCTTGCTTTTAACTGATAGTTTTTAGCAAAGAATTTTCAAAGCCTCTAATATGTGCATTGTCTTAAGCAGCTGTTCCCACAGCACACCAGCAAAGGGAACAGAGTGGTTCATTGGCCTCTGTGGCTTGTCTGCCTTCTCCTTCCCTGCCAGGCCATCAAGGGCACAGCCTACTGTCTTCCATTGACTGTTTGCCCTCATTCTGTTTAACTGGCTCCTGCCCATAAGCTATGGGCTGGGATGCTAGATAATCAAGTCAAATTCGGCAATACTTTTATATTAAACTAGAGTCAATAGGAGCTTAGGCTTGGCGATGTTGTTGTGTAGGCTGCTCAGTGGCTCTTCACTTTATCCCAGGGTTAGGCCTCACTTTTAAGGCTTCTAGTGGCTTCTGATTTCTCTCCCTCTGTATGCACACAAGCATGAATGTATTTAAGTGCCTTGTACATGGCACACACATACATTAATGCAAGCCTTTTAATTGCTAGTGCACAGATTTAACAAATAGATCTATCTTTAGAGAAGTTAAGATGTCTATAACATACAAATTAAGGAACTTATCAAATATTTAAAATGTCATTTTTCTACCACAGTTAGTCATCAAAAACACTGTAGCCTGCCAGGCGGCGGTGGCACACGCCTTTAATCCCAGCATTCGGGAGGCAGAGCCAGGTGGATCTCTGAGAGTTCGAGGCCAGCCTGGTCTACAGAGAGAGATCCAGGACAGGTACCAAAACTACACAGAGAAACCCTGTCTCAAAAAACCAGACCCCCCCCCCCAACCCCCCCCCCCAACAAAAAAACCCCAAAAATTCAACAAAAAAAACCCACTGTAGCCCAATCTCATGAAATGTTATCTCTAATGGGAACATCTCTTTTTCATACAATTTACCTAAAAATCCATAATTCAATATTAGATATGCATTTGGTATTGAGCACTGACTTTCCCTAGCTGAAATTGGAGACATTTGCCAAATGCATCAGGTGAAAACTGATACGTCCACTCTAATTGGTGAGTATTATTCCATTTCAGTTAGTGTCTGCTTCCCACAGGTTTTTCTTAGTAAAGCCCATAAAGTGTCTAATTTCTAACTGCAAACATTTTTCTCTTAAAGACCTTAAGAACTCTAGTTGAAGCCAAGCATGGGCATGACTTGCAAATGATGCCAGTGCATTGCGACCCTCGCTTCCCTCCGGCACAATACCTGATGTCTTGCGTGAGAGTTCCTTCGTCCCCGGCTAGAAGCATTATCAGAAATACAGGATGAGAAAGAAGGCAGAGAGTAAACACAGTAGAGATACAAGATACAGACTTCAGGGCTGTCCAAAATTTGTCCAATATAATGAATTCCTTAAGTCACGAGAAAGCCAGACTTGTGCCTTGCTTCGGAGCAAGGCTATGACAGATTTAAAAACATATACACCGTGCCATCTCATGTGCACAAGTAAGGAGAAAATATTTTATCAAGTTTATCTTTTCTTTTTCCTACAAATTTTGGCTTGGAAAAAGAAAAAAAGGGGGGGGGGCATTTTCCTTTTACCCATATGATAATATCGTCCGCATTAATTTTTTTTTTTCCTCCAGAAGGTTCTCAATCCAAATATTCATTTCACTCTGACTTCAGGAAATATTATATTGCTTTTTCTGGGGAAGCAAAGAGCCCCAGGACAGACTCGACATAATGACCTGCCTCCTTCACGGGAGGCTGAGACCATTATAGTGAGAAGCATGGAGGTCAGCCACATGGGTGGCTGGTGCAGTACCTTGACGAAGGTCTCCAAATCCCCATTAAACAACTTAGCATTATACTGGGAGCGGGGTCTGGACTTCCTGTGTTTCTGGGGCTTAGGGGGGACGTTTGGAGGCCTAAGGGAATGGAATATAATTACTGAGCATGGCAGAAATCAGACAATAAATGAAATACCCTTAGGTCATATCAAAACAATAAAACCAGAGGCTCCTGGGTTCCTTCCCCAACCCAGCCCAGGAGCAAACACCCCCATTATTTTCCTTCAGTTTGATTTTATTTATGCACCAGAAGCACAGGAGCTGTTCATCTGGACTACAGTGTTCCTATGTGCGAGAACTGGCGTTTTTATTTTTTTGTAGCTTTCTTCAAAATGGTATTCTAAGTTGCTATTGTGAGCTATTTAGCCAAATGTTATAAAGCCAGGTTTTTGTTTGGTGAATTACACACCAAAACATAATTATAAAAGGGCTCTGAGAGATTTCCAAATGAGAATTTAAATGCTTTTAGTCAGTTCATAATTCTCCGATGCAGGTAACATCACATCTGTTCAGTATTCCTCATGCATTAATGGGATTTGATTTTATGTAAACATTTTCATTAACAGGTCATCCCTGAGAAAATTAGGGATTGGTTTCAACGTGGTTTCAGAGTATGAAGCCGAGATTCATCCAAGTTACTGTTTTTGGTAGAATGCAGGATGCCCTTGCCAGCATATCTGTGTGGCAGTGGATGACACATATTTATGCTGCTCTGGATTCTCCTGCTTGTTTGCTTTGGTGGATAAGCTTCTGGGCTTGCTAACACATATCCATTGTGCCATGTGCTATGCTGGCAAACCCTGCATCATTTCCCTTGAGTTATCATCAGAGTGAGGAGGCTACTCCTGCTTTTTCCTCTAAAGGACCAAGATGACCAGACTCAATTCCTGCATCTTTGCCTGTTAACTAACTCTGCAAGGCAGACAGGAGAAGGCTCGCCACTCCTAGGGACTGTGCAAGCCCTCTGTGAACCTGTTCTTTAGATGAGTGGCCTTTTAAGTTCATTTGGCTCCAGTTCGCAAAGCCCAGGTTAGAAATAAAATCCCAAGAATTTATGTGAAACCCTGAAGAGCATCATTAGCTACTAGCACAGCAATCAACATGTGTACAGGACAAACCTGCTGAGACAGCCTTTCGTGGCTAAACCCTCAGAATCTCCCAGCAGGAAGGCTGTGACTAATGGAGTGTACAGCCAGCAGCGCCTCAAGTCTCCCGGTGCTCAGGAGCTTAAAAGGAGCCTTTACAAATACACAGAAGTGAGTGGAGATCTCCCACAGGCAGCACACCTTGTCCTTCCACAGTGAACATTTCTGAAATGCTTTTAGATGCTAAACTCCACGCTGCGCATGAAGGAAGGAGTGTGGCCGGCGTGAAGGACTCACTCATGCTAGCTGTCCAAAGTTCCATCAAATCTACTGGATGATGTCACCTTCTCACTGTCTCATATATGTTGTCTAATGCCAATTTTATGTTACCACGAGGTGACCGCCCTGAAGAGACAGTGCTGTGTACCAGCACACAGAGGCACAGGTGTGCCCTGGCACTCCGCCATGGAGTAGGTGTGAACAGGGGGCATCTCGAAGGCTGGCGGGAGACGGGGAGGAGGAGCAGGTGTGTGTGTGTAAACCCCCCTTCCCTGTGGTTTTCAAGGGAAGGAATGGGAAGAGCATGGGAAGCAACAATTGAATTGTAGAGCTGGGGTGATTTTGGTGGCTTCTGCAGCAGGGGGGGGCGACATTCCTGGTTGTCTGGTACCTAGCAGTGGGGTGTCCAGGCAGGCGGACCTGTAGGCCCGTGTGCAAGAACCAATTAAAGCAGGCTCCGGAATGGCTAACCTACACAGGAAAGTTACACTTGGAAGGCGGTTCTGACCATCCCTGGAAATCTGCTAACCCGGCCATCGATGGTCCCTGGGATGAACACCACCCTAGGGCATCCAAGCATCAGATTTGGAAACTAGAGGACTGTCTCGAAAGGTTTCATGTGCTTTTGTGTCCACTAGAACTCAGCCTCAAATGTGACGTCTTGCTAGGTCAACTCCTATGACGTCTGCCTGTTGTATGAATGACACCATAGAGAAACCAAAGTTGCCACAAAGGTCCCTCAACTCAAATCAGAACCTGCTTCCAAATGTTCCAGCAAGAAGCTTTATAGCCAGTCCTTCATGGATGGGTGGAGGGATGTGCAACAGGCGGTCCATGTTAGACGTTACATTTTTCACAGGAGCCAGAAGTAGGCAATTCTTTCTATTTACTAATGCAGTTGGTACACACCCCACATCACATGTTCACTAAGTTATCAAGTCAAAGTGTCATCAGTCTATCCAAAAAGTTAATGTGCTTGGGATTAGATCAGTTAAGCCCACCCAACTCCGGTACAACTGCTTACTAAGGAGCTTGGTGAGGTTGCTGAGGACAACCTCGGCTGGGTCAGATGTAACACAGGTCATCACCTGGTGGGAACCCAAGCAGCTCAGGGTGCTGTGCTTTGCCATGCCCAGACTATCTTCTGTAGTTATTAACTGCTCTTGTCACGGAGAAAAGGCAGCGAGACAGACTACAGATAAAACATTTTCCTACCTTGTGGTCATACATTCAGCTCTATGACCTGATGAAAGAAAAGAAGAAAAGAAATTAGTCAACTGGGTGGATTCAGTGGGTTCGATTTGATAAGCTTGTGTGTCATTGGTCCCCTTGTCTCATTATTAACCGAGTTACAGATCTTGTGGTAGAAAGGATGTGAATGGCGTATGATAACAAATCATTCAAAGTCACGATTTGCACAAAATCTCAATCCAAAACTTAACAAATTCTATAGGCTAGAGAGACATGCTCCATTTGGCAATGTGAGGCAGTTTCTTTTTCTTTTTTAAACAAGAAATAGCTCTCTGACTGCATCTTTAAGTTCAAACACAAAACACACCAAAGCTCCCTGCTCCTGCCAGTGATTTGCACTGTTTTGATTGACAGAAGAGCCAAGAGGATTGGGTCAACTCAGTTTCCCGTAGACTATGTTGGTATTCTTTCTGAGTTATGAAATCATGGCACTGGGAGGGAACTTGTGTTCCCTAATCTGAACTGACACAGAGAACATCATCCAAGGGCATTAAATTGTTCTACAATCAACCACCATGTAAGCTCCAAGTCTTTCATAGACTTCCACCATCTAAACCACCCGGTGCTTCTCACACATACATATGACCTTTTTATTGTAAATAACAGGACTGACTTGTTCTGGCACGCTCACAGTCTGCGTTCATTTCAAGTGTGCAAACATCCACGGCGGCTGTCTGTTCTGCATGCATTCAGGGTGGGACAGTGTGGTAAGGTGCAGGAGAGGAGAACCATGCATTGGGTTTGTCTGCAAAATGACGACACAGTTCTGGAGGAGTCTGAAACTACAGCTGGCAGAGAAAGGCCACGGTGGAGCAAACAGGTGAGCCCTGCCCATCACGTGACGCAGTGATTCAGACCCACAAGACAAGGCCAACTGGAGAACTGGAAGGTGCAGATGGCCGATGAACCCTCCGAGACCACCGCTGAGCCCCTATCTCTAGTATCCACTCTTGAATAACAAGTATCTTGAAAGACTTGATATGGGTTGATTAAACAGGGGGCAACATACTATCAGAGGTCACCTTTCTTCACATAGATCTGAACCAACACACATTTTGGCAAGATCAGACTCTAGCCAGAGTTGGAGTGAGCTAAGTGTGTGGTATGTGGTGGTACCTTGTGGATATCCTAATGGAAATGCCCGTAGGAAGCTGGGCTGGACTGGATTTGGGTGAGGGCAGACAAAGCAGAGAATGTCTATCATTTTGGCTGGGCTGAGGCCAGAGGAGATGGCTGAGACTACCTAGCGTGCGTGAAGCAGTGAGATGAGCAGAGGATTGAGGGCAGAGACACTATCTGGCTCGTCTGTATTGTATGACCATGTTCGGTGCTTTATCAGGACATCAGTGTGATATATGAATAAAAACAGACCAGAAACTATTTGAATAAATGTCCTAAGCATTGTAGAAGCAACAAGTTCTGGCCAGTGTTAGAAGCACTGTATATTTCCTTACTAATTTTGAGACAGAGTGACACCGTGTAACCTTGGTATGCAGGCTAGCCTAGAACTCTTGACTCCTGCTCTTCCAGCTTCAGCCCCTGGGTATTGGCAGTATTTGTGTGCATGACAACATCCGGCCTGAGCACTTTATATTCAGTATGTTAACTCACAGATTTCATAACCTTCATGAAGTAGCTTCTACTATTTTTCTTATTTTACAAAAGAGACAGAGCACCTAAGAACATGACCAGTCCCAGGCCATGTTAGTGTGGCATGGGTCTGGCATTAGAGTTGAGGCTTATTTTAATTACAGTTCTGAAATCCCGAGCACTGTACTACACTACCTTAAAAAATGCAGTGGTTGGGGTGGGAATGTAGCTCAGTGGTAGAGCACTCACTGAGCATTCAAGAGGCTGTGAATTCAATGCTCAACATACCCAGACGCATGCGCACACACGCATGCATGCACGCACACACTCAAAGCTAAGTCTAGGCATTGGGAAGATGTTTCAGTTGGTAAAGTGCATGACAGGCGAGCATGAGAAAGCTGAGTTCAGATCCCAATGTCTATGTAAACACTAAGCATGAGGGCACGCGTCTAACCCCCCCAACTTGCCCCCCAACCTTCATTTTGAATAAAATGTATTTAAGTGTAAAAAATAATTCACTTCAGAATTCTGAAATAAAATGTAAGAGGATTAAAAGAAGCCAGTGATCCTGGATTGCAGTTCCCGAACTTGGAAGGTGCAGTCCCAGGATTTAGAAGACTTCAAGGTGAGCCTAGGATACAGAGCAAGGACAATCTCTACCTCAGGGTAGAGACAGGTGGATCCCTGGAACTCATGGCCAGCCAACCTAGTCAATTGGTGAACTCCTACTTCAGTAAGAGATCCTGTCTCAGAGTGATCAGGAAAGCTATTCTCTGCTGACCTCTGAGGCCTCCACAGGCTTGTGGACATACATGCCTGCATACACGTGCACATATCCACAAGGACAAACACATACACTACATGCACATGCACACTCAAACCTGACTTCTGTTTTCTCACCAGAAAACACTTTGTGAACAATCCTAGAAGGAAGGAATGGACCCTGGCTTATACTTCTATCTACCCACTAGGGCTAAAATAAAATATAATGGGTTAAATAAAAAAATCACCCAGATATGTGATTGCACAGATTAGTAACTGTCTACACATATAAGGTGAGGTGCACCTTCTGATCACTATCATATAGTCCGATACTAGAGAAACTGATGTTATTAGAAGCGAAATATTTTATGAGTTGGGAAATTCTGTTGTTTTTGTTCAAACATCCCAACCAATTATTTCCTAGATTGAGAAAAAGATAAATGATAAGATGAATTCTATTATTTTGCTTCTTCCGTTGATGGCTGATCATCTGAGTTACAAAAATTAAAAATGTACATAAGATCCATTTTGAATAACAAGCCAAGAGCAAATGTCACGGGAGTTACCGCCTAACTGCAGGGCCACATGGACGGCTTTTCTAGATAATGGTCCTGAGTGCATCTCAACGGATGAGTGGCGCTTTATTGTTTAATAAGTATCATCATTAATAGGCTTAATAAGCATCATCATCAATAACACACAAGCAAGGAAGACTCTTCTTCCTAAAGAAATCCCGAAGCTTCTGGTCTGAGGATTAGATTTCGGCCACTTTCTTTGGAAGCTTATTTAACTATTAAAAACTACAGCCCACCCCCCTCCTCCATATAAGCCACCTGGAGGGAAAAAAATGATCCAGGATTAAGTTTCTTGTTTTGGCACAAACAGCTCCTTGGGGTATTTATTCGGTAGAGGGTAGGAAGCAGGGGAAGGGTTGTTCCTGAGGTAGAGATTGTCCTTGCTCTGTATCCCAGGCTCACCTTGAAGTCTTCTAAGTTCTGGGATTGCACCTTCCAAGTTCAGGAACTGCAATCCAAGATCACTGGCTTCTTTTAATCCTCTTACATTTTATTTCAAAATTCTTAATTCTTATTTCACACTTAAATACATTTTATTCAAAATGAAGGATGGGGGCAAGTTGAGGTAAGAGGAAAAAAAAAACCTAGAGAATATTTAAACTATGCCTAGCTTGACTTGGACCTTTGGTTTGTCCCCTAATGAGGGGCTGATGAAGTCACCGTGGTGGCTACTTTCCGGCCCCTTTCCTGTCTTGACTCCATTGACGACCAGAGAGCTTTTGTAAAAAACCATAATTATTCACAATCTGATTCTCTTCTGAAAGAATATTTGTACTCCTACTCAAAGGCAGACAATGGATTATTCCAAGATAACCTACTTAATTCCTTTGTCCAAAACATTATGCCTAGGACAAGAAACAATGTACTATAGAGCTTGGTTCCCACTGTCACATTTTCTGTTTAGCAAAAATTGTACAGATATTTCCACCCTCTTACCGCCAAATACCTCACACAAAGAACCTGATGTGAACACAAAGGCTCATTACTAGATGGAAAGAAAAAAAAAATTCAATGCCCCAGTTTTATAGAAACATATCTCGTTTACTGTGGCCAATTTAACTTCCATTCACAAAGAAATGATCTCCCTAAAAAGATCTAGGAGAGGGAGAAGAGCGTGGCTTCCATAGCCCATGTGTTTTCTTCTATCCACTTCAGGGCTTTTTAAAGTCTTGGGAGTCTGAATCTGGAGAATGCCGCTTTAGGAGTCTGATTCAGGGGCTTCGCTGTGTTGTAAATTGACGAACTGACGGGGCCACGGGTAGCCCTGCCAAGAGCAGGCCGCAAGGCAGGCCAAACACATGTCTGTCGCTAAAGTTTCATCTGTGGACGATCAACCGCTAAATCCCCAGACTGAGCTATTTGTTTTTACAATGAAGGCAGTTTTGCAGCAGCTGGGCTGGGAGAATTCAGAGGTATTCCTATCTGAAATGTCAAGCCAGTGCCCAAACACACCGCTTAATCCTGGACTACTAACCTTATTTAACCAGATGGGACTTGGATCCCTTCCTAAGGGCTTGCCATTGGACTGTTTTTCCATGGGACAGGTGCCCTTAACCCTCCTGGTCTCTTCTGTTGTAAGCCTATTAACACGAACAGGGCTTGTGCGGAAAGTCTGCAGGCTTACACGGCTTGAACCTTTTTAAAAGTGGGGTGTGTCCCCTGTGCTCAGTTTTTCTTGGAGGGTCAAACCCAGCAGCAGTGAGTGGCCAGCAGCTGATGTTCTGGCAAGCTGGCCCAAGTTAATTGGGCTAAGAGCTGCAGAGGTCTGTACCCGTTAGTACATGCTACCCTGATGAAAACCACCCAGGTCCCTTCCACAGACTTAACTGAGTGTGACGAAGCTATGTCATGGGGGACACTGGAGCCCACTGAAAGAAATTCCAAGACAAAGGAATCCTGGCTTAGTGTTCACAAGGTGTGACAGCTTTACACAGAGTGGCTAAGGACAGCCTTTGGCAAATGGTCTCAGTCTACAAAGCCAAAATGTAGCCCGATCCAAGAATGACATGGAGAATAACATTAACCAGTGGGGCTTTTCTCTCTAGGAGACATGAAAGAATTTATCCTGAATGACGACCATAAAAGCTTCAGAATGTTGCTCCAAGCCACATTAACACTTGCCTGAGCACAGAGCCAAGAGAGAGCACACCCACGGCTCAGATCCCTCAACCTCACCATGTCCACGGTGGCTCTCAGTCTCAGAGGGAGAGTTTGGTCGGAAAGCATTCAAAGCATTTCTCTGCACTGAGGAGACGTTATGCTCTGGGCTGGGGGGTCAGCAAGGGGCCATGAGGGATTGTTTGAAATATCGGGTACTTGTGGAAAATGGGAAGAAAATTTATTATGAGAGAAAAGAACCCCCCCCCCACACACACAAAAAAAAAAAAAAAAACCAAAAAAAAACTAGGACATAATTATACAAGAAAACTATTCAGAGATAAAAAGGCTAAAAAGAATGTTTAAACCTATGGAAGAGATTAAGAAATAGTTCAAGGAATATGCTGACCACCTTCACTTAGAATTCATAATTGTATGTATGTATGTATGCACATATGTATGTATGTCTCCTTTTAAAAATCCTGAGCCATGACATTGGGAAGTAAGTTCTGGACAATGTGGCACTTCAGCAATTTTTTTTTAAAAAAAAGAATAAGAACATTCTTCTTTATCACCATGGTATCATTATAACACATAGGAAAAACTCAATAATATTTAACATATAGATTATATCCATTTCCCATCATGCTTAAAATGGCCTTCATAACTTTTGCCTTTTGGTTCAGATTTTAAAGTTGACACATTGCATTTGGTTATTTTATTTTTCTTGGGTGTTTGTTAATAGTTAAAACAAACAAAATAACTTTTTTCTTAGGTATGACTGCCTTTCAACCCAGACCCTGGGGAGCCCCGAGATCATGCATGACAACTTTTTGCCTTGTGGCCATTCCTTGAGGATGACGGGTCCTTTGGAGCAAACCATAAGGTAAATTGGTAGAAGGGCAAGGAAGGTTCCAGAACGTAGGAGGCAAGGACTTAAGTATAAGACAGAAACCTCTTTTTTTTAAAAAAAATATTTATTTTTATTTTATGTGCTGGAGTGTATATATGTAAGTGCACTGTGTGTGTGTGTGTGTGTGTGTGTGTGTGTGTGTGTGTGTGTGTGTGTACCTGAAGAGGGCAGAAGAGGGCATCAGATCCCCAGGAACTGGAGCAAGCCACCATGTGGGTGCTGGGAGCCGAACTCAGATCCCAGTGAGTGCTCATAATGGCTGAACCACCTTCATAGCCCTGAGAATCTCCTTTGAACCTAGTCATTCACAAAGCCCATCCTCTCATCTCCCCCTACATTCTATAGTTTCTCTTACTTTTCCCCACATCCATCAGGATCTAGTATAAAGAAAAACCCATCTAAAGAAGCTTTAGACCCCGGACACTTGACTAAGTTAGAGCTTTGCCTGTATATATTTGTTTTTCCTTTTTATATTTTATGAGGACAAAAAAGAGAAGCCATGGTGTTTACATTGCCCCCTTAGCTTGTATCCACCCCACCCCAGTTTCCTCATTTGTAAAGATGAGGAAGCTAATGGTGACCAGTTAAGACTGTAGTTCAGAACAATGTGTGGTGCTGAGAATACTTTGTTAGTATTAATGCTATTGTTTTGGTTACCATACATAGCAATCTACATATACACCATCAGATCATTTCTCAACTACCAACAATGCCGAGTGGAAGAAAAAGAAAATCGCCCAGACTGGACAAACTGTTTTCTAGAATCCCCAAAGGTAACAGATCGGACTGGTACCAGTCCATTCACATGGACAGGGTTGACATTGGAGGGCAGAGGAGCCCCAGGTAGAGGAGGCAGAGATTGGGGTAAGTATGGGTCCCTCCCCAAAGGAACCTCCTCACTGGAGTTACTCTTCCTTGAATTTACATGTAAGCTTGAAATGGCTTCAAGAGAGATCATAATTATCAGTGAGACGGGTCAACCGAATTTCAATGTACGACAGCATTTACACTCTACAAAGAACATTCATGATACAACACTCAGGCCAAATCATATCCCCGTTCGCTCCCGGTGACTGACCTTCTCCAAGAGTCCTCTGCAGCAAGTCATGCTTAGCTTGAAGCTTCGTGATGAGATTACTGCCTTCCAAGAACTCTCGGAGTTTCTGCAAAAGGCGAGGTAAAAACCTGAAGACCATCCAGTGTCCCGGGACTTCCCGGAGGGGCACTAGAGCCTAGCTGCTTTATGTGTTTACTAGAATGCTGGTTCTCTATGTGTGATCTCTAGTCCAGTGGCGTCAGCCAGCTCTTGAGAGCCCAATGGACTCACAGGCTCCGGGATCTTCCTCCCCAGACCTGTTGAAATAGCTGCATTTTAGCAAACTCCCTCGAGACATGGACCCATGTGAAAATGGAAAAAGCCTGGATTGAGAAAACAGGAATGGTCGTGCAGGCAGGAGGAGCTGAGTTCAGATCTCTAGCACAGGGTGTGGCAGTGTGTATCAGTAACCCCCATCCACTAGGGTGGAAGGCGCTCACTGGCCATGTTGACTCCTGGTTCAGAGAGAAACTTGTCTCAACCCCCCCTAAAAAAACCCAACCCCCCAAAAAAAAACAAAACCACCACCACCACCACACACACACCACCACCACACACACACACACACCACACACACACAACCAAGTTGGAGGAACCATGGAGTAAGACATCCTCACATCTGCTCAAACCCCGGCCCCTCACCTCCAGTCTGTTTTAGAGAGATCCCAACTCCCCATGTCTACCTAGACTGCCTCCATCTGGAACTCTGAACATGCACAGGTGACCTTATTTTTAAATCAAGACCTCCAGGAGACTCTGGCGTCATGAGAGAGGTGCCCTGGGCTCTGTGGAGAGAGGCTGGGGAGCAGGAGGGGGCTCACCATGAAGTAGAAGTGTTCAGTTTCTTGCTGGTTGGCTCGTCTCTTGGCGATGCTGGGCTTACTCAGGTAGGTTTCAGACACAGTGGACTTCACAGACTCCGTGGAGCGGCTATGCTGGAAACACTCAGACACGTCATAGTCCTCGATAGTGACCATATCTTGGATGGTCTGGAGGGTGGCTTCTGTCGTTTTCTTGACCTGGGAACAGAAAAAAACATTTCGCTCATTGGCACATTGTTCTGTGAGCTTTTTATTTTTCAGTGAGAGTCTGTCTGCCCCTCAGGGAGAGATTACTTCAGAGCGTGGTGGGTGGGGGAAAAGAGACAGGCCAATTGGACCTCAGATGACTGATTGGTACCCTTATAAACCTCACAGACCACTGGAGACTCTCAATTTCATTTTTGTTTACCTTTGAAATTAAAGTAAGACTACAAACAGGAAAAAAGTACACAGACCATAAGTATATAGCCCGATGAACAATATCAAAGTGAACACACCTATGTAAACACCTCTCAGACCCAAAGTATACTTTGTGGACACCCTGACTGTCCTTCAAATAAAAACCCCACATTTTTGCCTCCTCTCAATATGTCTACGAACCTCCCTCCTGCCTTGCTTCCCTTTCTTCCTTATTAGGAACCAAAGCCAGAAGCTCATATGTGCTAAACATTCTGCTACCAGCCACACATCCAACCCTCCTCTACCCTGGTTTCTAATATTTCAATGGTCCTTTATAGAAACAGAATAGTACAGCATATATCTTTAAATCTGATGTCTTTTGCTCAATGTCAGCGAGATTCATTTCTCGTGAATATAGTATTTCACTACTTAGTATTTATTGCCAGGACAAATCATAATTCACTCCATGATGGACAGATGACTAACTTTTAGTTGGGGTCATTTATGAATTAATTATAGAGTGAAGAACACAATCTTGCTAGGCTACACATACATGGACAGAATTACTGTGTATGGAAAATGCCAGGTTGTTCTCCACAATACTATTTATGCTCCCGCCAGCCCGGTGGAGAGTTCCTGTGGCTCCACATCCTCGTCAGCAGTTGGCAACTGTCAGTTTTTTAAAATTTCAGCCGCGGTGCTGGTGTGCAGCAGTCGTACGCGGTTTCCGTACTTATCTCCCTGTTGCACAAGCTTGAGTCTATTACCAGATGTGAAAGGTACCCTGCATCTTTCCCATGGGAATACTTTCTGAAACCTGTCTGTCAATGCTCTCCTGGGCTCCGAGTCTGGCTATTCATGTTACTAATTATTTCCCCACTCTTGACTTCAGCTCCATTGCTGTCTAGATGAATACAGTTTCTCCTTTTCTGTATTTTATTGAGTGTGAGTGTGTGCACCACCATGCCCAGCATTCGATTGGAGGGCAGAGGACAACTTTGTGCAGTTAGTGTCTCTTTTCACTTTTCTATAGGTTCTGAGGCTTGATCTCAGGTCCCGAGGTTTCTGTGGCCAGCGTCTTCAGTAGCTGCGTCTTTAGTGGCTGCGCCACCCTCCTGACCCCAGATTCTACATTTGATACCGCTGGTGTATCAGCCCCTTTCTTTATGACCACTGCTTTCTGTGTTCTACTTAAGAAACACTTTCTTATCCCATGGTCACAAGGACATTTAATACGACTTCCTGGGTGTTTTTAAATTTATCTTCTAGCCTCACCTTACTATCCACTTTTTATTTATGAAAGATCACATAGTCTATGCTTATCAAAGACTACATAAATGGACAGGTTTTCAATTTCTCATATAATATAGAGTACTAGAGAATTTAGTTCCATTTGCCTCTCCTAATTCAGACACTGCTTTATAATGCATCACAATAGGAAATTAGTTAAGTGTAGTTATAATAAGTAGTTAGACATACTTAACTAAGACCTTATTACTTTTTATATATTCAATATTCATTTTGATTTATCCAGGTATTTAATAGGTCCCTCGATCTCCATTGCTTATATTTTAAAAGTAACCATGGGGAATTCTTTGTAGTTGTGTCTATTTCATCCACTTGAAGTCTTTACCTCTTTTCACTTATGAGAGATACTTTCCTGCTGACCAGTTCTTTAGTTTTGGGAATTTGTTACTGCACTTCTTTGTGACTTTCATGTTCCCGCTGAGTAAAAATCTTACTATTAGTCTGTCATTGCTTTGAATGAAATCTCCCCACCCCCACCATCTTCTTTTAAAGCTTTCTACCCATCCTTGGGTTCTATAGTTTCACAATGAAATGTCTAGGCACTGATACATACATATCTGTATCTATATGTTTTGTGTGTGTGTGTGTGTGTGTGTGTGTGTGTGTGTGTGAGAATGCACATGTGTTACAATGAGAATATGGAGGTCAGAGAAGAACCCGAGAGAGTCTGCCTGCGCTCTCTCTCCACCGTGTGCGTCCCAGGGAGACACTCAGGCTGTCACACCCAGTCCCACACAGGCACAGATTTTAAAGAGTGATTTGTTAAGTTCCGGCTTTTCTCCTCTCTTAAGCCGCTGCCTCTGTTTCTGCAGTTTCCTTTCCAAGAGTCCACTCACAGCAGCACACTCCACCGTGTTCTCTTTGCCTCGTCATCCTTCTCTTCTGTATTTTCTATTCTTTTGCTTTTACAGGTAGTATTTTGATGATTGCCCCGCCCCCTCCCCCCCCCCTCCCGATTTGTCCCTTTTGGCGATTCACCTTCAGCCGTGTCTAATCTACAAACCACCCACCACCACTTTGGACGGTTTTCCCGTCATTCTTAGCTCTCCAGTTTCCACGTGATTTCTTCCTGGACTCTCATCCCACTGCTCATTTTCTCTGCTGAGACGTCAGCTCGTTTTCATCTCCCTGGATTCAGGAAGCAATTCTTCTGCAGCATGTTTCTGATAATCCCATTACTTGCAGCTTCTGTGGTCTGTCTCTGGTAGTTATTATTTCTTCTAGCTATCACTAATGGCTTTTCCAAATCACTTCATGTACCTATTATCTTTCTTACACTTGTAATTTTTTTTTAACTCCCCTTGCATTTATTTATTTATTGTGTGTATGTGTGTGGGAAGGCTTGAGGCACAGCGGGCATGGGGATGCCAGGGGACAACCTCTGGGACTCACTTCTTTCCTTCCACTGTGTAGGTTCCAGAGATCAAACTTAGGTTTTTAGGCTTGGTGGCAAGTGCCTCTACTCACTGAGCCATTTTGTTGGCCCTTGTTAGACATCTGTGTAGAGTGAATTGAGGTCTAAAGTAGTTTCACCAGCCTCCCAAAACAAAGTTTGTCTTTCCAAGTTTACAGGGCACCAGCAATTTAGAATGACTGGATTTTATGACTGCTCAGAGTACTGGACACACTTCCTTTTGGGAGGCTGGCTCTTGTGACATGGGGTTCATGCTTTGCCATGTACTCTGTCTTGGACCATGAGACATGAATGCAAGACACAGCTGAGTAATCCACACCATCATTGTGAGAAGTGGGAATCTTTCGAATTATGTAAAACAGCAATAAAACCCAAGGCCACTGAGGCTCAGTGGGTAAAGGAGCTTGCCATCATGTCTAAGGACATGAGTTTGATCCTTGGAACCTACTTGGTTGAAGGAGACACTTGACTGCTGTCAATTGTCCTCTGACCTCCACGTGTAAGTCATGGCACACGCGCGCGCGCGCACACACACACACACACACACACACACAGCAAGAAAAAAAATATTACGTAGTTAGGAAATAAAAGCAATCAATCAATACTAGTCTGGATACCAAAAATGAGCACGCCACGGGATCTCTTAAAAAGATGCAGAGAATGGTGCATACCTTTAGTCCCAGAACTAGGGAAGCAGAGGCAGAGGGAATCTCTGTGAGTTCGAGGCCAGCCTGGTCTATAGAATGAGTTTGAGGACAGCCAGGGCTATACAGTAAGAGCTTGTCTCAAAAAAAAAAAAAAAAAAAAGATGCAGAGAATGTAATAGATTTTGCTGTTCCTGGAATATGTACAATGTAGAGATTTCTGTGAAAAAGCATATTTGAACATTGGTTTAAAGAACCCATGAGTATAGGCAGCGGCTTCAAAGGTCATGATTTATATACCTGTACCTATGAGGGTTAGAAGACTCGCTATCTTAGGTCAGAACAGTGTGTTCTTGTTATTTGTGGCAACATTTCTAAATGATGCACATGCTTTAAAAATATTGCATCTTAAATAGACATGAAAGAATGCACTAAAAATACAGCAGCAACACAATAGCTAGACCTGTGAGGAGCCTTCATGAAACTAGCTGAATGGGAACTAAATCATCTTTCTAAATTCAAACATACTTTTTAATATGATTTAAGGTATCTATGCATAAACAAAACAATAATTACTGAAGGTGGATATATTTTTTTAATAGCTCCCTGAGTTTTATATTCGCATCAGGAAATGGAAAGTCTGTTACTTGAATGAAACACGATTAAATAAATGGTACCCCTCTTTATTCACGGAAACTCCTTTATTTTACCAAGATGTGTGTGAGTGTTTGCGCCGTTCTCTAAGGAGTCAGGGAAGGCACCGGGGGAGGCTGAATTCTGAGTCATGTGTTGGGGTCACGAAGTAGGCCCTAGGACTCGAGGCAGAAGATGGAAGGGAGCAAGCGTGGCCTCTTGGATCCACAACATGAACGCAGTTTCCTGAGTAGGGGGAGAACGCCACTCTCAGAAGGACATGCCAATCAAGTCCCCAGCTTTGCACGCCCTTCTGTAGCAGCCACTGAAAGTTTTAAGAGCTGGAGTGTTGGACACTGGAGAGTCCTGCTTCCAAAATATCATGGGGCTGATGAGCAGTAACAGGAAACGACAGACAGACAGAAAAGAGTCGGGAGACCTTAACTTAGTGGCGAGGGAGGTCATGATTGTCAAGTTGGGAAGAAACAGCCAGAAGGAAGCCGCCAGGACACATTTGGAAAACATTCACAACAGAAGTGGAGGGTTTTTTTTTTTAGGCGCTGTCTTATGCGGGGGTGGGGTGGGGTGGGGTGGGATGACCAGAAATAGTAGAGTGACATGGAGCATAACTTCAAAAGCTACACAGAAATGTTAAGACACACAGAAATGTTAAGACACAGGCAGAGTGAAAGGTGAGAGTTTATACAAGAAGCTTTGATACTTTTCTGCTTAAAATACGAGGATGATGACACGAAAATCATCATTGAAGAGCAAGTTCCAAAGGCCAACTGTCGAAAACAAGACGACGGGGAAGCTCTCCCAACCTCCCAAGAAGACCTGACCTTGAACTAAACCAACAGAAGCCAGCATGGATGAAAATGAAAATCCACGCCTGTCGTGTGTCCTAGGTGACCTGTCAGGGGGTTGGAATTGGTTAATTAAAGTATGCTCACTGAGAATAATAAGACAACATCTCACTAGAACCATGCTCTGACGGCGGAGATACCCAGGGGTAGCAGCATTCCCAAATTCACCCAAACAGATCAGGGGCATGAAGAACCAAAATCAACCGCTTTCTTTCCGCACAATTCCCTTCTCAGACACGGTGGTGTCACAGTCAAATTTGGAGTTGCCAGGAAGAAGGAGGGAGTGACAGAAAGGCACCAGACACCGTGGCTGGGACTCCGTCTCATCCCGTGGGATGCTCTCTGTGAAGCATAACACCGGCTTCTGACACAAGCCATGATAATAAGTCACAGAGGGGATTCACCCAAATAAACATACTGCAGTGAACACAGCGCTCGTACTGACTCCTCCTTGGCTGTGGGGAAACGTGGGTGGGTTTGGTAGAAGAAAACTCCAAATAATTGACAAGGAACACACACACACACACACACACACACACACACACACACACACACACACACAAAACACAAACCTATTTTTCTCCTCAAGCCTGTGGATAAACATGAAAGACTTCTGTGGGATTAGAAACGTGATTATCATCATCATCATCACCATTATTATTATGAGTTTGTATATGCGTATGTATGTGTTGTACTACTGGGGTGTGTGTGTTGGTATGTCAGTATGTAGGGGCCAGCAGAGGACGCTGGCTGTTTTCCTATCCTGCTGTCATCCTCACTGCCTTGAGACAGGCTCTTTGCTGACCTGGAAGCTCACCTTATTGGCAAGGCCAGCCAGCCAGTGAACGCCTAGGATCTACTTGTCTCCACCCACCCCATGCTGGTGTTATAGGCATGTGCCACCACACTTTGCTTTCAGAATGTGGGAGCTGGAGATTTGACTCAGGTCTCCATCCTTGCACAGCGAACACTTACTCTGAGCCATCAAAAAATCCCCTGAAGGTCACTTTGCTTGTCTCAGTCTCCAAATACACCACGTTAGCTTGCTCAGGCGAGCTGTCCTCCTACTGTAACCAACAGAGACCAATCATTGCCCAGTCAGGGAGGCTGAAGGTCCAAGGTCAAATGTCGGTCTCCAGGTTAGAGCTCCTCTCAGACTTGGGTGGGAAGGATTGGTCTCAGAGCATTCTTCTTGGCTTATAAAATGCCACCTTCCCTTGGTGTCTCTGGGCTCCAACTCGCCCATTTTACAAGGACATCGGCCACATTTGATGGGGGCCCACCCCAACGATCAGCCTTTAATTCAACAACCTCTTTAAAAATCTTTTCTTTAAATAAGGTCATCTTCTGAGCCACTGAATGTGGACACGTTAGCACCTCAACATAGGAATTTGGGAGGGGAAACACAATCCATGCTGGAACACACCCTGCACTCTCTGATGGCGTGGTGCCTTGAACCGTGTTTTGGATGAAGACTTCCACATCCTTTGGGATTGACTCATCTCTCTGAGAAGATGACCTCCCCATTCAGGTACTTCACTGATACTGTCTGTCTTTCTATGACACCACTGTATCATTTCAGATGGATTTAAAACAAAAGAAAGGGACCGTGTGTGTGTGTGTGTGTGTGTGTGTGTGTGCGCGCGCGCACACGGAGAGTGGATTTGTGCCTAGCCTATGGAAATTGTGTCAGTGCAAGCCATAGGTGACAAGAGCAGAGGCAGCATCTTGCCTTGGCCTCTCCTCGTCCCTTAGCAGTGGTACAGACACCAGTGACCTTGTCTGAGTTGGATAAGATACTACAGAGCTGAAAAACATCCAGCCTTTGTTGCTGTATGTGGTTTTTGTTGAGGGGGTGGTGTAGAGGGAGTCACATTAATCCTCTGTTTGCCAGCATCTGACGTTGTATTTATAAACACTGGGGTCACTGATTTTTTTTTTTTAAACAAAATTCATTCTCAGCCGTGATTGACCTCAACCCAAGGGTGTCAACAGCCTCATTGCCCAGAGGCTCTTAGAACACAGTCCCTGCCTTCAGCTGACTCTCAGACAACCTGTTTTCCTGTAGTCCACCCACCCTGACTCTGAGTTAATAGTCCTGATGGATAGATTGGACTCTCACTGTGGTCGAGAGGATGATTTCAAATCCATGGTTCACAGGCATCTGGGACAGAATTTAGAGGTCTGTGTTTCTACCTATTGTGGGGCAACATGAAGCCAGGAATGGTTTACTCATCTTCATGTGACCTGTGACTTGTGCAGTGGACCACAGGGGCCGATGAGGAAAATTCTGCAGGGCAAAGATGAGGTCGAAGCCACGCTCCTTCTCAGGGGTGCCACAGGATCCTCAGCACACAGTGGCAGCAGGTGGTGGCTCTGCTCAGCCGTTCTGAGCTCTGCTATCTCCCCCAGGGCCATATGCTTGCATTCATCTTCCAGAAACTCCCCTTCTTTCTCTTGGGGGTTCCTGTCGATGAACATCCACCATTCTGAGAGTTAACGCTTATTTGAAACACAATATGTGTGTTTGCAGTGGAAGATGGTAGGTAGACGGTTCTCAGTTTTGTCTGGATGACACCGTCACTTAAGGGCCAGATGGCCACTGTCATTTACCTCGGCTGTCACTGTCAGCGCAGCATTGGAAAGCTGCAGGCCAACTGGAGAAGCTTAAGGACGGTGACAAAAGCCACAGAGAAGGCGGAGAAGATCTGAAGCAACAGTTAGAGCTAAGTGACCTGCTCCACATCTTGTATCTTTTTTTTTTTCTTCTTTCCAGAGCTGAGGACCGAACCCAGGGCCTTGCGCTTACTAGGCAAGCGCTCTACCACTGAGCTAAATCCCCAACCCCCACATCTTGTATCAAGATTGTAAAGAGCCTGAAGATTCCCCTGGAGGGTTCAGGCAAGGGTTTATGCAGTCATTGCTACCAAGAAGGAAAAAAACCCAACTTTTTTGGTGTGTTTGTATAGGTATGTGTGTATGCCTGTGTGGGTGTGTTTGTGTCTGTGAGTGAAGATGTGCACGCACATGACACATGTGTGGAGGTCAGATGACTACGTCAGGTGTCAATCTTCATTTTCTACCTTGTTTGAGATGGCTTGTTCACTACTACATATACCCAATTAGTTGGCCCGCGAATTTCCGGTGATTCTCCAGTCCCCACATCCCATCTTGGGTAGGAGCACTGTGCTACTGTGACTAGCCTTTTGTGGGTTCTAGGCATCTGAATCCAGGACTTTACAACTGATGGAGCCATCTCCCAGCCCGCGAACTCCCACTTTCTTCAGGGGTACACAGCAAGAGGGGTGCTAAGTAAGTAACAGGAACCACCCTACACGAGGCATTATGCCAGAGGCCAGCTTTGGAAAGGGGTAGCAACAGGTATGACCCCAGGCAGATATCCTTATGAGGATAATGAAAGAAATGATGTCACAGGTTGGTGTAGGTGGGAAAGGGTTTTGAAAAGGTTTATACTATTCGGTTCTCATCCTGTGGATATCAGATCTCCTGCACATCAGATATTTACATTAGGTTTCATAATAGCAGCAAAATGACAGTTATGAGGTAACAAGGAGATAAAGTTATGGTTGGGGGTCAGCACACCACGAGGATCTGCATTAAGGGGTCGCGGCATTAGGAAGAGTGAGAACCGCTGGTTGACAGTGAGGATTACAGGAGAAGTGGCCATGGGGCTGAGGTCTCGGGATGAAGGTGCGCAGCACGCTGAAGCTGAAACTCTTTAGAAAGCTTAAGACGTAAACAGTAAAGCTGCAAAGTGACAACCAACGTCATGAGCCCCTCCTCTGCCTGTCCGTCCAACGCAAATCTAACGGATCCCTTCCCACGCCTTTACTTTCATTTCAGCTGATGTACATTTTTGTACATTTTTACAAACATCTCTAGCTCCTCTCCCTCATTATGGCAGACATTATAAAAAAAAAATTAGGAGTGGAAATGAGGAGAGTGGACAGAGTGGAGAGCTCTGAGACACATGAAGGCCCCTCTTGTCTCTGTTCTGCGGTGATGTGCCCCAGTGCGCCCAGGTCTTCCGAGGTTTTAGGAAGAAGATACTGATAACTCTACACAAATCTTCCTGTCTTTATATTATTTATCTTCTTCTGATTGTATCACATATGTATTCCTGGCTGGCCTTGCATTCACAGTCAATCTCCTGCCTCAGCCCCTGAAGAGCTGGATCACAGGTGTGCTACCAACATGCTCAACACAAGTTCCAGTTTTTAAATGAGAACAACTGAGTTTTTAAAAACAAAGCATGGTAGAGCAAAGACAATTTTTCCCTGGGCCAAAAAGGGTCTCCAAGGGTTAGTCTAAAATCTCTCTTCCTAGGGGTGACCTCACAGGGTTTCAAGTGCTGGCTGACAGGTGGCGAAAGGTCCACAATCTGCCTAACTGAACTACCTGTCTACACAATCGACGTTACCCTTCAACAGTGATCTTGTCACCAGAATTCACAACTCTAGGTAGTTAGCTAAAGTTTTCTCATCCAAGTTCAGCCTTACCATGTGCACAGACAAGAGAATCACTGTGTGTTCTGTTCCCTGTATATTCTGGTTTGATACCCACGTGTCAGTTTTATGTCCCTTCTCTTATCAGAAGAAGACAGAAGCAAATTCCTTATTTACGGTAGAGACAAGAGCCACAGAGGGACCTAAACCAGCAAAGGCAGCCTGGCTGTTCCCAGGAAAAACACTTCTACCTTTGTGTCTCCTGGTAGTCAGAGCTCACCATGATGGAATCAGCTCCATCCCTCACACCTGGAAAAATACCTGAAATGTCACACATGCTCCTTGACATTCAGGGAAGGAACAGAAGCAGAGAACAAAATTCCCTGTTTTATATGATGTCAGCTTCCTCATCTTCTCATCCTCAGGGAGAACTGGGGTGGTGGCCAAACTGTTTTATCATCCCAGGCCTCTGCAGAAACCCTCTCCTCTCTCAGTACCGCTGGAAATCTGAATTCAAGAGCCCAATTTAGTTGTTCTTTATGGGGACGCTCACTTCCTGACAGTGCCCAGCAAGCCAGAGGCCGCACGTTGTGCTCACAGTCCTGAGGTTTCCAGTTTTCTGACTCTACAGCAAACCTTTCAGTGTTATCATGAAAAGGCACCACCTGCCTCTTCTGGCACATGAAGGCTGGGCTTCTTTTCCCCAGCCCTAATGTGGTACATATTAAGGGTCACAAGCTCAAATGTGCAGCAGCCAGACACAGAACTGGGGTTTGAATGAGACGATAAAATAGAGATGAGATGTGTCACTTCTCTTTTTGACAGATTTTTGTGACCCCCACTACACACACACACCAGACAGGGTTTCTCTCTGTAGCCCTGGCTGTCCTGGAACTCACTCTGTAGACCAGGCTGGCCTTGAACTCAGAGATACACCTGTCTCTGCCTCTTGTTGGGATTAAAGGTGTGTACCTTACCACTACTGCTTGTCTGATTTTTTTTTTTTTTAAAAACAAGTCAAAACTTCAAAGCCCCAATAAAACAAGCCTGTAGCCAGCCAACTTCGATCCTGTGTATAACACAGCATTTTCCTGGAGTCCAGAAAGTATTTTCCAAGTGAAGTAGCAGAAAGATATGAAAACAAAACAAAACAAAAAAACCAACCAAACAAAAACTCATTGCAAGGCCCTAGACATAAATGGTGGATCCACTGGGGACCAGTACTCTGCAGCAGGCCAGTGAGCATTCCTGGTACCCAGCCAAATCCGTAGCTCTAAATCATGACGTCATGGAGAGGCATGGCGTCCTCTGTAAAGGCTCACACCCGCGGTTCTTAGCCTTCCTAACTCTGTGACCCTTTAATGCAGCTCCTCATGGTGTGGTGACCCCCCAACCATAACATTATTTCATTGTTACTTCACAACTGTGATTTCGTTACCGTTATGGATCGTAATGTAAATATGGGTGTTTTCAGATGGTCTTAGGTGACCCCTTGTGAAAGGGTCAATGGAACCAAGAGGGGGGGGGCGCATGACCCATAGGTTGAGAACCACCCTTTACATAGACAGCTGCATCTTGAGTGAGGGCGGGTTTGATTTCTCTGGGAAGAATGGAGGCGGCGGCAGCAGCAGCAGCAGCAGCAACAACAACCACCACCACCACCAAAAAAACCCCAAAATACTCAACAGTAGGTTTTGATCCAATTACAATGGTGTAGAGGCACATTGTTCTCTTTTTGTTTTTATGTATGTGTGGGTTTGTGTTATACATGTTTTGTGAATATATTTACATACATGCCTGGGGAACCCACAACAGCCACTGGATCCCCTGGAGTTCTAGGCATTGATAAGTGATAAAAATAATTTATCTATCTATCTATCTATCTATCTATCTATCTATCTATCTATCTATCCATCCATCCATCCATCCATCCATCCATGCATCCATCCATCCATCCATCCATCCATCCATCCATCCATCTGAGTGTATGTGCAGGTGCCCACGGAGGTAGCAGAAGGTGGTGCTGGACTCTGGAGCTGGCATTATTGGCACTTGTGAGATCCCCCCCCCCCCCTCGCCCCATATGGGTGCTGGGATGTGAACTCTGGTTCTCACACCAACACAACAAGCATCCTATAACCACTTAGCGAATCATCCAGCCCCTTATTCTCTACGTTTCACTTTTTTCACACAGGGCCTAATACATCCCAGGCTGGCCTCAAACTCGCTATGTAGCCTCAGGATGACCTTGACCTTCTGATCCTCTTGGCTCTATATTGCCTCATCTCCTGAGTGCTGGGAGTACAGTCTCCAGTCACCACACATCGCCCGTCTGGCACTGGAGATTGATGTGCAAGCAAAACCCTCCACCAGTGAGTCACATCCCTTGCCCCAGGGATCTGCTTTGCTCGTCTGAGTCTGTTCTTTTAATTCCACATTCTACACTCTGGAAGTTATCTGTTTCTACATAACCTCTATGGGGCTGACAATCACAGGACTGCATCAAGTCTGGCCAATTAGAGATTTCCATTTCCTGGATGGAATGGTTGGTCCAGACTTAAGCCCAGCCACTGAAGAGATAATCATCTGTGTTGGATAAGGATGCTGGCATGGGATGAGATGGCAAGCAGAAGAACCACGGAGTTCTGGATCTATACCTAAACCCTACCAATACCCATATGTCACAAACCCAGTAACATCAGAGGCTGTTGCAAATACAGACCAATCCTGGGTTCCTATAAATCACCTTTGAAAGTCTTGAATAATGGGAAACCATCTGTGCTTCCTATTTTTATATTAGGAAAGCGTGAGTCGGATACAGTTGGTGGCCAAAACAAGCATCTGAACTGTGCAACTGGTTTCCAGCCTCACTATATAGTGATAATTCACATTTTATAGTCTATACTTTTAAGTATGTCCGCAAGTAATCATTTTTCTATCCCACTTCAAGTACTATTTCAAATGCGAATTTTTTTGCATTCACTTTACAACCAATGCCCACTTTCAGTTACCAAAAATTTAGAAACTATGGAAAGGCATAAGCAGGGGGCGAGGGGGGATTTCTCATCTTAGAAGATAAGATCACATTAACTTGTATTCTACATAGGACTGTATTTTTGGATAAATGAGATGAATTAGATAATTCAAGGAGCTGTTTTCAATATGAGCTATAGTTTAAGAAGACAGACTACGTTTATACGTACATGAAGTCGACCCTGGTAAAGCATTCATTTACAGAGGCATGCAGAACCTTTGCATTGATCCTCTGTGGAGAGTCTTGGAGGAACCCTGATAGTGAAGGGCACGGTGAGGAGACGGCCTTCAGAAGGACAATGACGCTGAGGCCATGTGAGAATGTCTTCCAGCTTAGGTGTGAGTTCGGATCCCAGTGGGTCAGGGAGAATGTTTACCTCCTCCCAGGGAGCACCCTCCTCTCCTCCCAGGGAGCACACTCACCTTACCTCCTCCCAGGAAGCATGCTTACCTCCTCCCAGGGAGCACCCTCCTCTCCTCTCCTCCCAGGGAGCACCCTCACCTCCTCCAGGGAGCACCCTCCCCTCCTCCCAAGGAACACACTCACCTCACCTCCTCCCAGGGAGCACCCTCACCTCCTCCTAGGGAGCACCCTTACCTCCTTTCAGGGAGCACCCTTACCTCCTCCCAGGGAGCACTGTCACCTCCTCCCAGGGAGCATGCTCATCTTCTCCCAGGGAGCACACTCACCTCCTCGTTCTCAATCTTGAGTGTGGCCAGTCGGGACTGCAGTTGTTGGTTCCTGAGCATGAGCTCTGCCTGGACCGGCTGCTGGGCGCTGACCTGACACACCTGATACAGAGCAAGAAGGTGCAGTTATGACAGGCACCACCACCAGCCTCAGAAGCACGAGGATCATCTACCGGTTTTGGATGTGAATGTGTGTCTGTGCGTGCATATGCTCGCCTGTTTGTGCGCACCTGGAGAGGCCAGCAGTCAACTTTGGGGTGTCTTTGTCTATTGCTTTCCAGAGTGTGTTGAGATGGTCTCTCACGGAACCTAGAGTTTACCACGTCAGCCAGACTGGCTGGCTGGCTGAGAAGCCCCTGGGACCTGTCTTTGTCTACCCACCCTGTTCTCACCCTTGGCCATGGTGTGACAGGTCCGTGAGGCCTGACTCTTTATCTAGGGCCTACAGATCTTTGCCCATTGAGCCCAGGAGTCTCACACTTAAACACCACATACAGGAGTCACATCAACTCTCTTGAACCCAATTGTTCCATTTAGAAAGGTACTTTTTTGAGATAGGGTCATACTATGTAGCCCGAGCTGGCCTTACACTTAAAATCCGATTTCTTCTTCTCAGGTGCTGAGACAGGCCTATGCCACCATGCCTGGCTACGTCTTCACTTTTAAAGAGATTTGGACATAAGGAGTGAGCACAAAACACAGCTATGGCCTAGTGCTCTCAGGGAAGGGAACGGCGGCAGGAAGCCTTGCTCTGCAGGCAGCAGGGCCTGAGACTGAGATCCGCGGCCGCTGCCGCCTTACTTTTGGAATCCTAATGAGCCCTGGGCAGAGGGTCAAGGATGGCCCAGGGGGACTGTACGGGCATAAGGAAAGGCATGGTGGGTGTTACAGGGCTTGCAGCTTGGGTGTGGGCTCTGCTGCCAGGCAGATGTTTCTGCAAGCCAGCTCTGCCTTCCACCTGTGGCAAGCTGTGTGATTTCAGTTTCCTGCTCTGTAAGGAGGCCACTGGAAGACTCCTTAATCCCCGGACTCTGTGAGAATAAAATGATACAATGTATACAGACACAGACCATTCAAAAAAGTGACTTATTATTGTTTTTTTTTTTTTTCCAAAGCCATCTTTCAATCATGGCTGCTAGCCAGTATCGGTTAAACCACATGACTCACCACAGACTTCATAAGGCAAATTAGGTACTAGAAGAAGATATTTTGGGCAAGATTTCAATGACAGATTTGGGCAAAATGAAAGCATCATTAAAATAGCACATGAAACAATCACTTCCTTTTTATCCTCCTTGCCACAGAAATGGTCCTGGCTGATGAAGGTTCCTTCTCATGGGGCAGCCAAACATTAGAAGCTACTGCTCCCTAGCAGAGACAGGCCGTAAGGAAGGGAGCAGACCCACCCCATTAATAGATCAGTAAGGAAACTCTTACTGTCCGACTGAAGGCATGCCTGTGACTTTTACCATTGCGTGTTTAGCATATCCACAATGGAAAAGGAAAACAGCAACTATTTGATTTTGGAAAGATGATGGTTCAGCTTATTGGCATATATGTGTGATACTGGATGTGTTGGCATGGACCTGTAATCTCAGCATTCTGGAAGCTGAGGCCGGAGGGTGGCGAGTTCAAGGCAAGTTACTATCTTAAAAACAAATGAAAATTTCATGTTGGTGTAAGAACTGCACCTATTGGAAATGCTTCAGATTTCAGAGGTCTGTGGACTTGGGGATACTAACATAGCCTTTACTGGTTGAGTGTCCCTAATCTGAAAATCCCAAATGCCAAAATGTTCCAAAACCTGAAATGTTGGAACAGATTTGTATCATCTCTTTCATAATTTGGGATAAAGGATGCTTGATCAGAGCTCATCGTTTCTCATTAAGTAATTTTCTAAATAAAAATAAAACTGACTAGAAATATAGTAGGTACAGACACATTTATACCTATCTATATCTATCTCCTATCCATATATCTATAATGTATCAATTATCAATACATACTCAGACAATCTGTCTACTTATCTATCTACCCATCTATCACTGATAACATGTTCTATAAATTTTCTCCCTGGTTTCCTCTGTTCATAGATAATGTATGTTGCTATAATTCATGATCAGTTAAAATGGTTTTCTTCTCTTTTTTTCTTCCTTCCTTCCTTCCTTCCTTCCTTCCTTCCTTCCTTCCTTCCTTCCTTCCTTCCCTCTAGCAGAGGGAAGTTTATTTCCCAGCACCAACATCTACCTATAACTTCAGCTTTAGGGGATCTGATACCCTCTTTTCACCTCTGTGAGCACCGCCCTCAGGTGCACATCACACACACACACACACACACACACACACACACACACACACACCCACACACCACTAAGTCTTAAAAAGCATTCAAGGCAGCTGAGTGTGGTCACTTTCAAATTACAGCCTCAGCAGTCGGGAGATGCAGTATCAGGAGATCAGGATAAGCCAGGGCTACCGAGTGAGTCTGAGGCCATCCTGGTCTGTTTGAGACGCTGACTCAAAAGAAGACTATGTGATAGAATAAAAAACATAGGAAGAAACAACTGACTCTTACAAAAAAGAAATCAGGGGGCTGGAGAGATGGCTCAGAGGTTAAGAGCACCAACTGCTCTTTCAAAGGTCCTGAGTTCAATTCCCAGCACCCACATGGTGGCTCACAACCATCTGTAATGAGATCTGGCACCTTCTTTTGTGTACATAATAAATAAAAAATAAATAAATCTTAAAAAAAAAAGAAATTAAAGGGCGGTGGTGGCACACGCCTTTAATCCCAGCACTTGGGAGGCAGAGCCAGGCGGATCTCTGTGAGTTCGAGGCCAGCCTGGGCCACCAAGTGAGTTCCAGGAAAGGCGCAAAGCTACACAGAGAAACCCTGTCTCGAAAAACAAACAAACAAACAAACATCAGTTACTGACCTCATCGCCCATGTGAGACTGAAACTCAAACTTCATTGGTGGGCAGAACGCAGCAGGGTACATCTCCATGAATCTCTGCTTGTCGCTCCTTGGCTCTAAGTTGTCAACAGCATTTTCAATAATGTCTAAGCCTTCATGTCGGGAGGTTTCGAGGTTGTACTCCGCCGAGAGGTACGTTCTGAGGGCTCTGTTCAGACTTGCATGGTAGCCAAGGTCACAGCACTTGAGAACAGATAAGAACACAGATAGAAATGTTAAAGCAAAACCGAGGAAAGACCCCACATGTGTGACCTGCAAGCCTAAGACTCAGAGGATCATGACACTGGGTTAGACATGGGTTTCTTGGAGATGACATCAAAAGCCCATGAGCAACCACAGAAAAATTAATTAGGATTCCATCAAAATGTATGCCTTTCATGATTTAAAAGACACATTAAAAAAAAAAAATTGAAAGGACAAACCAGAATGAGAAAAACGTTTGTAAATGTGAGTCTAGAATATATAAAGAACCCCTGCCATTCAACAATTCAAATTGTCCAAGTAGAAGACAGGCAGCGTCTCTGAACACAGACCAGCAAAGACGACAGAGAAATGGTCGGTGGCGTGCGTATCAAAAGACGGAGGTTGTTGGTTATCCGGGAAACAGAGAAGATAACTAGAGGAGGCTGGCCGTTGATGACTCAGTAGTTGTGAGCACTTGTTGCTCTTGCAAAGGACCAGGGTTTGATTCAGAGCACACACAACTGTTAGTTAACTCCAGTCCCGGGGATCTGCTGCCCTCTTCTGGCCTCTCTGGGTACTGCATGCACATGGAACACACACACACACACACACACACACACACACACACACACACACAGGCAAAAATACACATACACATAAAATAAAAATAAATAAATCCCTCCTCCCCCCCAAAAAAAGACAATGAGAAAGTAGCTCACACACATCAGGATGGATATTCAGATGATACCAAGTGCCAGGAAGGATGTGGATAAAATGGAAACCTAACACACTGTTGGTAGGAGTGAGCACAAAGAGCTACAGTCACTTTGTAAACAGTTCCTCAAAAGGTCAAACACACTGGTACTCTAAGACTCTGGGCTGGGCACGTGGCTCACTGGGTAGCCACGCTTGGTCACGCAAACAGAAGGATCCGACCTCACACCCCAGCACACCTGAAACCCAGAGTGTGGCTGTGCACGCCTGTAGCCCTTGCACTGAGTGTGTGGAGACAGAACACGTGGTAGGGCCGGCCAGCTCTTGGTTTAGTAGAGATCCTGGCTCTAAGGAATTGGGTGGAGAGTGACAGGTAATGTCTCCTGTGGCTTCTACATGCATATACCACACACACACACACACACACACACAAACACACACACACACGCACATGCTTACGTGTGCACATGCTCACAACTCAGCAAGTTTTTCCCTAGGTATAGATATAAGAAAGATAGAATAACTCGCACCTGAATATTTACAGCAGCTTTAATCATAACAATAACCCAAAACAATGTAAACATCTACCAATCAGTGGATAGATAAATAGTCATATAATCATACATTGGAATAGTATTCAGCCATAGAAAGGAACTATATAAAAAAAATTAAGAAAAAAAGGAACAAAATATGAATCCATGTTGCAACATGGATGAACTTTAAAAATTTTATGCTAAGCTGGGTGGTGGCGATGCACGCCTTTAATCCCAGCACTCGGGAGGCAGAGCCAGGAGGATCTCTGTCAGTTCGAGGCCAGCCTGGTCTACAGAGTGAGATCCAGGACAGGTACCAAAGCTACACAGAGAAACCCTGTGTCAAAAAACCAAAAAAGAAAAAAAAAAAAAGCTATGTAAATTGTATGAATCCTTTTACACAAAGTGAAGACATATCTAGGGACAGAAGACACATTAGTGGCTGTCTACTGCTGGGGGACGGAAGAATAGACGGGGTGGTTGCTGAGAGGAGCAGGATTTTACCTAGGGGTGATAAACATGTTCTGAAATCGATTGCAGTAACGGGTACACAGCTCTCTGACGATACTAAATGCCACCTGTAGTCTTGGTGCGTGAGCGGAGTGGTATGTGAATTATACATAATAAAGCTTTCAAAAATGTAATGGCAGAACCCAGCAGTGAAAGGAAACAATAAAGAATAGTATCCAAGTTTCATTCACTCAGTGCTGTGACGGATACAGCAATTTATTCAAATCCTTCTAGGAGACAAATATGCTAAGCGAGATTCCAGATTTGCATATTTTATTGACGACTTGAGACTAATCAGGATTGTTGAAGGGAACAGGCTTGGATCTGTCCAAACACCCGGAAAAGCCTTCCCTCCCTCTCACTCTCAAGTATGAAATTCTTAAATGAGGAATGGGTTGCTGAAGTCTTCTTATTATAGACAGAATTTGTTTCATATTCGTAGGAATTAAAGAGCTTTGAGAGGGCTGGATAGATGGTTCAGTGGTCAGGAGCATCTACTTAGCGTGCAGAGGACTGGGGTTCAAGTGCCAGCATCTACCTGGGTGGTTCACAACCGCCTGGAACTCCCGCTCCAGGGGAATTCCACGCCTCTGGCCTCCGTGGGCACCTACACTCACCTGCACACGCCTCCACCCAGACACAGACACATAATTAAAAATAAAAGCAGTTTTTAAGGAAAGGGCTTTGAGGTTCCCCCTGCCCCGAGTCTTTACTACCTTTATTTTGGACTTTTGTTCAATTCTTCATACATCTTAAGCAAATGATTTAAAAGAAGCATGTAAGCCTGGAAACAGGCTAGCAATTACTGACAACAGAATTTGTTACATTAAAAAAAAAAAAGGATAAATTCCTTAAAGAGGAAACACACAGTTTTAAATAGACAGAACCAGGTAATCTCCATATTGCATTAATGAAGTCAATCAACTCGGCTTGATTCAATTCAAATCATTAATCGGCCAGGTGCCAGGGGCTAGGCTCGGCTCCAGGCACACGAAGGCTGGGACACGGGGAAACACTTCCATCCTCCAGGAGATGGAACTGGAGCTGTTTGTAGGAGAGGGGGGCACAGAGAGCAGGTCCTCCAGGCTATGAGGCATCAACCAGCCTTTGCAAAAGGACATACTGAATTACATGCACTTAGGGACACAACTCAGTGGCAGGGTGCTTGTTTAGCATGCCCAAGGCCCCAGGTGTGCTTCCCCGAGAGTGTAACCCAAATTTTGTTTTTCCACGTTCAATGACCAAATTATTATCACCCCCAAATTATTAAAACGGCAACTTTAAAACATAGTTATTGTGAAATCCTGTTACTCAAAATGTGATCAGCAGCAACAGCTTCATGAGGGGCTTGTTGGAAATACAGAATATTGGGCTTGGGATATGGCTGGGCAGGTATGGATGCTTGCTGCCCAGCCTGATGATCTGAGTTTTAGTCCCAGGACTCCCACACAGTGGAAGGGTAGAACCGACGGCTATAGGCTAGTCTCTGACCTCCACATGCTTGCTCTGGCCTGTGCTCCCACACTCTTACATACAAAATCACACAGAAAAATACTTAGAAAGCCTTTAACAATGCAGAATGTTTGGTCCCGCCCCTGACCTATTAATTTGGAATCTGCAGTTTCAGAAGGATGCAGTGTTGAATGATTCAAACACTGAATGATTAAAACAATGATTGAGACACTTCCCCCAGAACACCCCAGGGACAGGGTCTTGAGACCCTGCCCTTTGGGGGGTGCTGTTTCCCCAACCTGACAAGAGGACCTGATGAAATATGATTTGATTTACAAAATCAGAAAAACAGCTGTGACGTCACAAAGACAAACAATACAACTGTGAAATGTAGCCATTGGTCACCACCATCCATCTCCAGTGAAATCAGCTGCACCCAAGTACAGAGAATGATTCATTTTGGTTAATTTGGAAACTCACATGAACAAAGACCTTCTTTTATTCCGCTTGCTGCTCCCAATCCATAATGGCTCCCTACAGTTTTGTATACATCAGAGGAATTGAAAAAGTCATTCTATCTTTCAATAACATCTTAGTGTATAAAGACATGGGTTTGTAAAGGAAATGGGCCTCATTTCTCTAATAGGTACTAGTGCTCAAAAGCAGCCCACGATTCAAAAAGGAGACAGATTCCTCTACCTGACTCTGAGGAAGCCAGGAGACCCTGCTGGCTTAGTTTATAAGTATTGATCTGGCGGGGAGAGTTAATAAAAAAGCTGCAATAGAAAGAAGCAACGGAGAATGGCCTTTTATTCCTTACACAACCCACCCACGTTCCTTAAAAGGGAAAGGATGGATGGCAGAGAGAAAAAGGGAAGGGAGGGAGGGAGGGGATCAGGGAGGGAAGGAAGGATGGAGTAAAAGGTAGAAGGGAGGAGGAAGAAAGAAGAGAAAGAAGGGAAAAAAGAGAGAGGAGGCAGAAAGAATTCTAACCCCAGCTGACCTGGAGTTTTGAAGAACACCTACTAAGTTTCCATTATTCCCCGACTTGAACACTTCACTCCACAAAAAACGACAAAAGCCCCGGGGTCTGTTTTCTATTCCCTGCACAGCCACGTGGATTCGGTCAGTGTGAGACCTGGCTTCACCGTGGCTTCCTAACAGGCTAGAGAGCAGACATGGCTTGGTCACTCATCTAGACGCCGTGAAGGCTCTTCTGGACTTGCCCTCCTGTGTTCAGGAGGCTTCTGACGGGCCATCGTCTTCTCTGACCCCTGGGGTGCTCATCAGTCTGTAAAGTCACCTAGTCTGCCTGATTTTGTCCCATCTGTTCTGTAGTATTTCCACATTCTAGGTTTCTCAAGCATCTTGAACTTAGAAGAAAAAGAAAACAGGAAAGAAAAGCTCTTCAAGGTCCTCTGAGAGCAAGGCTACCCACAGAGGCCTCTTATTTTTTCTTCCCTAAACGAGAAGTGGAAATGACATTGGATACGTTAGGACTCAAGATATTTGGTTAAAGAAGGTCTCAAGTAATTCTGCGGGGCTTATGGATTATTAACGAGATCCGAGAGGCTTCTGCACAGAGAGCTAGAGAGCTGGAGTGGTAGCCCAAGCATATTTAGTGATGAAAACATACAGGAAACCAACAACTACTTCATTCCGACAAAGCACCACTATTCTGAAGCGAGAACTCTAGATGAATACATAAAACCATGTACCAAGAATTGGGGGAGGAAAGACTGTAGGAATCAAAAGTGTGCATTAAGATAAAAACAACAACAACAACAACAACAAGATCCTAAGAACTGCTAAGATCCAGCCTCCTAGGTGTTAGTCTAATCATAGCAGGCTAACTTCCTCAGCCCAAAGGGTTGCAACCAGTATCAGACCGAAGAGGGGACCCAAACACTCAGGACAGGGATGAACACAGTCACTTTGTTTTGTCCCAAACACTGAGAAGCAGCTGACGCTTACATGGTGGTATCATACCAGGTGTGCAGTGGACCCCAGCTCCTCAGAAAGCCTTTTTCTTTCTCTTCCTCTTCCTCTCTGCACCCCCTTTCCCACAGACTCCATGACATCGGGAGCCCAGAGTGGAAAGAAGTCTGACGTTCCTGCTTCCCCAAGTCATAGCCAATGACATCTGCGGGGCAGCCCTAGAAGCACAGGACAGCACCAGGTACCAGCCCTGTGACTCCTGCAGCCATGGGGTCTGAGCAGGGAGGGAGGATGGGGGTTCCCTGTTCTCCAAAAAGTACTCTACCTTCAGTCCTATACTCTGGCCTCAGCCCGAGAGATGTGAATGGTCTTTTCTCCTGATTTTTACCTCTGGATTTCATTTCTTTTTCTTCTTTCTTTCTTTCTTTTTTTTTTTTTTTTTGGTTTTTCGAGACAGGGTTTTTCTGTGTAGCTTTGCGCCTTTCCTGGAACTCACAGAGATCCGCCTGGCTCTGCCTCCCGAGTGCTGGGATTAAAGGCGTGCACCACCACCGCCGGCTGGATTTCATTTCTAATGAAGCGCAGTTAAGATTCTGTATAGAGCTAATGTGAACATTGAGATGGGGAAAGAGAGATGGAGGGCGGTAGTCCACACCTAGAGGGGGCGCAGGCTCCCCCGGGGGAGCGTTGCTGACCGCAGGTGTGACACGCACCTTTGACTGTTACTTTGCCATGAGTATTGGATAAAGATTTCCCTATCCCTTAGTTTGAGTCTTTTGGAAAAGTAGGACAAGCCAAGGACAGGATTCTAAAAAAAGCAGCTTTCATATGCCCATGAGTGGCTTTCAAAGGACTTGAAGGTGGGGAGTCCAGTGCTCTTGTATTTACTAGTCAAGTGAAGAGAGTGGACTGCTTTGGGACTGCTTGTCTCCTTGTGCTCCCTGATTTTCTTCCCTGTTTATTACTTTAACCCAGAAACCATACACACATTTTTTTTTTCTTGTGTGTGTGTAAGAAATAAACGTCGCATGGGATCAAGCCAGACACCTTAATTCCCACAAGCACATTTTATAAACCCATTTTCATGTCAGGGTTTCTGGGCATCCATAGAAAGCTGGCGATTCTATTCTTCTTTGCTACTTTACCAACTGTAGCCAAACACTTAATAAAAACGAAGTTTTGAGCTTTCCCCTGAGCAACAAGAAGGTCACAGTGGTGCATCTCTGTAACAGGAATGGATACAAAGTGGAAAACGGGACCCGTGCTCCCGCTGATAGGTCTGGCTAACGAACAGCTTCATAATCCCAGTTACCTGATGCATCTCCCATCCACCTGACTCAGTTTCTCAAGGGGGGGGGAAATCTTTGTATATAAAATCAAGAGAAGGGAGAGGGATCAAACACAGCAGCCTCAGATAAGCACAGGCCAGATGGTAAATGTTACAGAGAACACAAAGGGTCAGAGCAGCAGCATGGGTCTGGGGGAGGGCTGCCCACCTTTCATTTAGGGTACCAAGGTGTAATGTATGCAAGAGGATGGACTCAACCCTGGAAAGTTCTGCAACAGAGCACAAAAGGCCCCTCCCCGAGCAAGGAAGCAAGCCCACGTGGTTCTGCAGCACAGACGGGTAAGCATAGCGGAGGCACTATGTAGACGGAACTGGGAGGCAGGATTGGGGGGGGGCACGTGGGTGCTAGTTCATAATGGGTACCTGTGAATATCTGGCTCTTATTCTAAGGACACAGGAGGGCCTTTGGAGAACTTCAGACAGGACAGCCGTGTCTGATTTCTGAGTTTTCGTGCTCGGATTGTCTGGGAAGAGAACAGAGCTTTGGAGGACATGAGGGCAGGTTGTAGGAGGGTACATTTCTGGAAGGCACTGGAGACAATGCAGGCCAGTGATGAGAGTCTCCGCCTAGGAGTCCAAGGCTGTCATTTTTTAGTGGTATGGAGGGGGAGTTTGGGAGCTTTAGGAGGAAGAGATTATGGGGTCTGGTGACCCAGTATATGGGAGGAATCAGGAACCTGGGTATTAGCCTTGGAAAGTGGTAGCCTTTCTCGGGGCATTGTAAGAAGACAGTTGCCTGTGTACAGGGGGGTGAAGGCGGGAACAAACAGACATAGATGCTGCTTAGGGAGTGAGCTGGATTCAGAATGCCTTCACAATTGCAGGACTGCTAGCTGGAGAGCTGATACACTCCTGAAACCCAGGAGGAGGGCCAGGGCCCATGAGACGGATCTAAGGGCTACCAGATGGTACTTAGGCAAGAGAAAATAAAGCAAGAGGCAGAAAGCTGGGACCATTCTTCAGAGGCTTTTGGCATCCAGAGCTCCAGAGGAATATGGACAAGAAATCACTGGAGATCAGAAACGACAATAACAATAACAACAACCACCACCAGTCCTCATTCCAGGAACGTATGCCCGTGGCATCACCACTGGAAAAAACTTTAAATACCCATTTCTTCACTCCTCTCACACATTTCAGTTTTAAAATACCCGTTAACAATCACAACGGATTAAAGCCATACCACAATTAGTCTATATGATTGCTACGATACGCTAACCCGCTGAACACGATCTCTGTGACCTTTCCAATAAGGGTTCAGGCCTGACGCGTATCTCTTTCCGGCAGGTTTCCACAGATAACTCTCAATACCACTGTGTGTGTGTGTGTGTGTGTGTGTGTGTGTGTGTATGTGTGTGTGTGTGTGTGTATGTGTGTGTTGGGGGGGGAATCTGACTAATTGAGGAGACTAAACTTTGAATAAGTTGCTTTTTAATGAGGCGTAGGTCCCAAGAGACAAAAAGATAAGGCTGAAAGCTGTAGCATAACTGATTATTCAGAAATGATAAACTAAAGGGAGTGGGGGGGGGTCTCTGGGCTGCAATTTAATTTCAGTCTCATTTTGTATAAATGGCCAGGAAAGCTTGTGTGACAGATATTTGGATGGAGAAAATTGGCTGGCGTAAGGGATTATCTCCTGGAAACACTCCACGAGAAAGGCTTAGCCCCCAAGCTTCCAAGTGAGCTGCAACCTTTCTAGGGAGAAGCCAGGAGAGCAAACTGCATGGAAAGAGAAGCAAATAATTATTATGGGGCACATGCTTGGTGACAAGGGACCGATCATATTTTATCATCGAGGACTTAGCATCTCTGAGTGCATCTCAGCAGTGTGGTCTGTCTGGAAAGAGGCCGTGGTGGCAGAAAATGAAGTCGTAGACCCAGTTATTTTGAAGAATTCCAAGTTTACAGAATGATGGATTTAATTATAGATTAGGGAATCCTACTGTTGAGTATTTAGCTGGGCTTGGCGGGGCACACCTTTAGTCCCAGCACTCTGGAGGCAGAGGCAGGCGGATCTCTGTGAGTTCAAGAGAAGGCTCAGTGAGGAGAATGCTTGCTGCTTAGGTCTAAGGACCTGCACCTGAAACCCTAGGATCCACATAATGCTGGGTGTAGCGATGGGTGCATTTGTGATCCCTGTGCTTCAGAGATGAGAGATGGAACGCAGAGACACGAGAGTCCCCAGAAGCTCGTGGGCCAGGGAGCCTGGCAAAGCAGGGGGTATAAAAGATTCTTGTTTGAAACATGCATATCGAGGATCACCACCCAAGGTCACTCTCTGACTCTCATATAGACACCATGGGCCGCCCATACCCAGACACTCTCATGCACACACATGTACACACAAACACACAAAACAGACATCTTTTAGCAAGGACATGGCTAGGAACTTGGCACTCAAGGACAAATGTGGCCATGCAGGAGTTGTCTTCTGGTTATAAAAGAACTTGATTTATTTTTTTCCCCAGAATAAACTGGAGGGTCTTTTGCCTTTAATATTGGAGATAGCAATGATCAAGGACATGAAACCTGTCCATTGTGAAAACAAAATATCCATGTATATATGCCTTCATTTTCTAAGACAATCACTTTATTTTGCCATAACATACATGTATGGGGTGGGGGTGGGGGCTGGAGAGATGGCTCAGTGGTTGAGGGGCCACTGGTCTCGAGGACCTGGGATCAATTCCTAGCACCCACATGACAACTCACTGTTTATAACTCCAGTTCCAGGGCTTCTGATACCTCATACAGACATACATGTAGGCAAAACACCAATGAACACACATGAACACACACACACACACACACACACACACACACACACACACACACACACTCACAGAGCGCTTGTTCTTGCCAAAGACCTGGGTTCAATTCCAAGCTCCCACGTGGTGGTCACAACCATCCCATGCTCTAGCCCCAGGGGATATAGCACCTTCTTCTGACTTTCGTGGGCACCTGGCATGCATGTGGTGTACATACATCCATGCAGGCCAAACAGTCATACACGTAAAATAAAAAAATCTAAAACAAGGGATTGCTGCTGTCTCGGGAGTTTCCGACACTGTTCCTCCTACTCACCACCCCGCCTCTGCCTTTCCCCGGACAAGGATAGAAACATGTGCATGCTGTAGAAAACTAAACATGTTCCAAGCAAAAACGAAGTGACTGTGTCCTTCCTTTTGCATGGCTGCTGCTCTGTGAAGAGCTGACATTATCACCCATAAAGCTCACACTTGCTTTGTCCACACACCACTTCAGAGTGTGCCCGGGGCCAGAGATGTCTCCTCTTTGTTTGTACTTAGCATTCACATATTTTCAAATCCCCCCCAAAAACCCCAAACAACAGCAACAACCAAAACCAGATGCTTGGATAGTAGCCAGGCTATCATATTCTTCATCACACTAGCTTTCGTACCAAAAAGTTGAGTTATAATATTTAATACTTTAAATTTACACTAAGATTTACCTCCAATACTTATTAAAGTCATGTGCTCAGTGACAAAAATCATCTTAACATGAATCCGTTGATCTCAAAAAGCACAATCAAGGCCTTAACACTGACTGAAACCCTAGTAAAGCTCTAAGAGCCGCTTTGATTTTGAGCATTGGATTTTTCCATTCTGTTAAAGCATTTCTAAAAGAGAAAGATCAAACTTACCAATTCCAATATTGATAAGTAAAGGCACTACTCACTCAAAACAGAAAAATTAGCATTGTTAAAAAAATTTTAAGTATCCTCAAATCTCCCAATAAATAAAAAACGATTTGAACAGGTCCATGAAAGTGTTGAATTAACTGTTAAATTTTTCAGCCTTAGTAGTTAAAAGGAGGATACTGAATTAGTTAGGGCATCACTGGTATATACCACAAATTGATTAATCTTGTGCTTCAATTATATTGAAAAACAAACAAATCACCTTGATTTTCTTTTAATTTACAACCTAAGGACAAGTTTTGCTAACCAGAAGTAAATTATAGCTCAGGTGTTGTTGCCAAGTTCCAAAACACTACATTTCAGCAAACTCCAGACTTAAGAGACTTCGGCATATTTTTATCTGTTATAAGGGAAACCACTTAACACCGTGACGGGGGAATCAGAGTCACATCACGCTAAGCTGATGTTAGCATTGCTCTCGGGGAGTTAAACCGCAGCCGTTACATAAGGTGTGGTTGCATCATTTATGATGTAGCCTACTGTGGAGTGGCCAGCTTGAGTTCATGGAGCCTTCCTCTAAAGTTCATTTTGTAGAAAATATAGTGGGTAGAGAAACACAGCAAAGCCCTCAACAGAGATGTGATCAGACAAATCCAGAAGCTGGGTATTCTGAGGAGTAGCTGTCTCTTCAACAAGGGTTTTGTCCAGAAAAGACTTAATGGACATGTGGCCTGGGGAAGTGTCCTGCACCATCCTCAGTTTGGTGTGATCTAGACACAGCGGCTGTGAAACACAATTTGAGGTGAGAAATGGGAATGCACCCTTCAAGGGCACTAACGGGGGAAAAAAAGGTTAAACAGTGTATGTAAAAAATGACTCCACATCTTCCTTGTCTAGTGTGTGTGTGTGTGTGTGTGTGTGTGTGTGTGTGTGTGTGTAGAGGCGGGTTCAGTAAGTCTGAGTTTTTTTTTTTTTTTTTTTTTTTTTGCCCGAAACATGGTTTCTCTGTGTCATTTTGGTGCCTGTCCTGGATATCTTGCTCTGTAGCCCAGGCTGGCCTCGAACTCACAGAGCTCCACCTGGCTCTGCCTCGCAAGTGCTGGGTTTAAAGGCGTGCGCCACCTCTAAATCTGAGTTTTATCACTGATAATCTCAGGTGTATGAGCTTTCATCACAGCTGGAAACATTTTAAATTTCCCATAGTGTGCTGGTCCTGTACTAATAAAATAATTTAAAGTACATATTCTATGGAAAATCCTTGACTTTTTGTCTTATGAATAGACCTATTTATGATCATCCATCACAGCAATTTGTTGGATATGGGTGTGAGAAGAGATGGACGAACTGAATTTTTTTTTTTTGAGACAGGGTTTCTCTGTGTAGCTTTGCGCCTTTCCTGGAACTTGCTTTGTAGATTAGGCTGGCCTCGAACTCACAGAGCTCCACCTGCCTCTGCCTCCCGAGTGCTGGGATTAAAGGTGTGTGCCACCACCGCCTGGCTCGAACTGAAGATTTTTATCAAGAGGTCTCCCCTTCAGTTCTCTGACTTTATGATGCTGTGACTTATAGAGATGCATTTTCTGACCTCCACGTCATTTCAGCTGTGCATTAAAGACGCCATTTTGACTTCTTGTCCGAGACAGAGCAAGTCTCCCATGAATATCAGTTAGCTCAGAATGAAATGTACATTATTCAATAAACTCACACAGCAGAAAGGATTCAAGGAACCTTTGCATAATAATCAAGCAGCTTGTTTTCCGCCAGGAAGGGTCAAGCTAATGGTTTTTAGGATCACTACTATATATGCAAAATGGGATCCTACAAAATAAGCAGCCATTTTAGAATGTCCACATTCACACTGCCTTAAAAGAGTGAATCAAGGCATGGAAAAATTATTTTCCTTCATCTTAAGAGTGTTCGGTTTCAGCAGATTCTGACTGCAAACCGATTTCATGTCATTTCTTTCAAACTTCACGTTTAAGTCATGCCTTTTGGGAGTTGTTCACATTTTTAAATTTCAGGTCGATCTTTAGAAGCCTAACTTTTGGGAAAAAAAAAAAACGGAAAATCATTTGGCGCATTCAACTGTCATCTATTTAGAACAGCGTCAATTAGATCTGGAGGTTGAAAACATCTAAGTCTGGGGTTTGCTCATTAGGTAAAGTGATTGCTGCTCAGGCATGAAGACCAGAGTTTGGGTCTCCAGAACCCACACAAAAAGGACAGACACAGCAGCATATGCCTGAAATCCAAGCACTGGGGAGGAAGATCCCTGCTGGCTAGCTGTTTCCACCACTGTTCTGTAGCTGTGAAGAGACACCATGACCAAGGCAACTCTTATAAGAGAAAGAGCTATATCCTGATCTGCAGATCTGCAAGCTGAAGGACAGAACCTGGGACTGATATGGGCGTTTTGTTTGTTTGTTTGTTTGTTTTCTAGACGGAGTTTCTCTGTGTAGCTTTGCGCCTTTCCTGGATCTCACTCCATAGACCAGGCTGGCCTTGAACTCACAGAGATCCGCCTGGCTCTGCCTCCCAGGTGCTGGGATTAAAGGCATGCGCCACCACCACCCGGCTGCCATGGGCTTTTTGAAACCTCAAAGCCCACCCCCAGGGACACACTTCCTCCAAGAAGGCCACACCTCCCAGTCCTGCTAATCCTTTCTAACAGTGCTGTTGTTCCCTGATGTTGAAACAGTCAAGCCCTTGGTCTTCTTCCCTTGAAGTTTCCAGCCTTCAAAATACACACTGGGCGAAGATGAAGTCCTTTCTCTCTTCAAACCCAGGCTTCTTCTCACCCTGAGCACCGAGTCCAGACCCTTCGCTGTCTCAATGACTGTGATCAGTCTCACGTGGCCCTCATCTCCAAACACTTCATTTTTCACCCACTCTGCTCCAACTAGATCGTCCACTTTCAGTATCCCATGAGCACCTTGTGCTTGCAGAGAGCGGCACATCTGTCTCCAGCACAGACTTCGGCCTCTGTAGCTTTCCCCAGCCAGTGCTTCTGTGGGAGGGATTCCGTCCTCGGATCGGGTGCTGTGAGGCTCTCAGCTTACTTCTTGCCTCAAATATCAGGCCGTTTCCCAGCAAAAAAAAAAAAAGCGCTCGTGGCAGTATCTTACATTTCTTTCTGCTTGGTTGATTTGAGACAGGGTCTCACTATGTCACCCTGACTGGCCTGGAACTCACTGTGTAGACAAAACTGGCCTCGAATTCACAGAGATTCACCTGCCTCTGCCTCCCTAGTACTGGGACTAAAGGTGTGCACCACTATGCTTGGCTATCTTATATTTCTTTATGGTACCATCAGTACTTTAAGTATGTACACATACCATGCACACATCATACACACACACACACACACACACACACACACACACACACACACATTTATAGTTTGTCTCTCAACACATAATGTAAAGAGCACAATGATAAGGACTTCTTTTTGTCACTGATGAATTCCCAGTGTCAAGAATAATGTTTGAGGGAGGTTATATAGAGCTCTTTAGTCCCAATCAGCACTATTTGCTGTACACTAAGCACTTAGCACAACTGACTAAGCACTCAGCACTTAGTTCATGGGTGTATAACATGTGCAAGGCCAGGAGACCTTGCATGTGTTTATATATGCATTGCATGGACTTATATTTATTTATATAGGCATATACTTATGTGTGTATGCATCAAGGGACTGGGTTGTAGTCAGCTGTCTATCCATGAGCAATAGCCCCAGCCACAGGAAGTTGGTTTGAGCCGATACCAACAGTTAGAGCGGTGTTATGGCATAGTTTGAAAACTGTATTCTATCCTTTTTGGCTGAGACCATCGGGACAACAATTGGCTCTCACTGGCTTTTTTTGCAATTATGCTTTATCACATGCATCTCACAGCTGATCCTGTCAAGGTATCACACGTGGTTAGCTTGGAGTTTTGTTTTTTTCTGAGCACGACATAAAAATGCATTATTCCAATAAACAATGGCATTTTGCCCTCATTAATGAACGACAGTCGCTGTATATAAACCTTCAAGTACTTACGTCGATTAGGTCGGAAAGGTCGTGAATGTAGTACTTGAACACCGAGGCATTGGTTGCTTCAAGTGTTAGGAGATACTCGTTCCGCGCTTTAATCGATTTCAGCTTATTTTCTGAGTATTTTGCTTGCCTCTGGTAAGGAAGAAGACACAGGGATCAGAAATGGAAGTGAAGTCATTTTAATAAGACAAACACACGCAGGTTTTCATTAATCTAAGCAATTTCTTCCATATATAAAAATGATCCTCCGGGTCCTTTGTGGAAAGTACATTTTGAATGTGATTTAAATAACAAACTAAAGTTTCCCCGGCTCTGGGAATAACAACAATGCATTTAGGCTCCGGGCCCATTTCCACCGAACTCCCTTTGTTAATATTTCAGTTCTCCAGATCTGTCCTGAATACTTGGCATTCACCACGGAATGATGTCCAGCTGTTATGACATAATTTCATGTGTCTTCACATCCTTCGCTCCCCCGGGAGGAAATGCATGTCTTTTCATAGTAATTTACCATGTGTGACTATTGCTGGTGGATCAGGGCTTTTTAGGACTGCCTTGTCTCTCCTCCGTTGAGAAGCCCAGGGCTCTGCAATGTATTTCCAAACCTACCTTTTCCTTCATTTTTTCGATTTTCTTCACAGAGCTGCGCCTCTGGTGCTTCTCTTCTAGCCTGATATGGAAGACAGGGTCGCCCGACCTCCCGATCTGCTTCTCCTCTTGCTTCTCGGCTTCTTTCAGCTTGCTCTCTGCGCTGATGCTCTCGGCGTGGTACATGTGGTACGTTTTCATCACCTGTGAGGTGAGAAAGTGACCCGGATTGTGAGAAGATGTCTGCCTGAAGCTTTCAGAGTGAACGGGGACCATTAATAAGGTGTGTATGTTCAAAATACCACCTTCCAACTGGTGTGGGGCAGCCAGACTGTTAGTCAAACAGATGAATTCTGTAGGAACCAAACAGATATGCAAATTCACCTGCCGGAAGAGGAGCTCAGGGCACAGTCTCTGATGAAAAAAATGATTTGCTGGGGCTCATGTGAGCTTTTCAATGTACGCAAAGTTTTCTTCCATGCAAAAGTATGCTCCCCCAAATCTCCTCTTCATTATGAATTGGCAGCATAAGCTATCTATTCACGGGTAACTTTGAGTCTAACTGGAATTCCACATTAGTACAATATTTTACTGGACTTTTACTGAACAAAATCTATTTGTCAAAATACCGACATAAATATTAAGGCTCATACATAGATATGTTTAGTATAAAGATGGTTTTTCTAATTACAAAGTAATATTTTATAATCACCCTAGAAAAATAAATGATACAAAAAGGAAATTACAAAACAAACAGAAATCAATAATAACACTGGAAAGATCTGGCATATAGTCAAGTCTTTTTCCTTTCTACATATCCTTCATTTTAAAATACCACATATTATTTCTCCAGTTGAAATTTGGGATCAACCAATATATATAATTTTAATGTGTTTTAGAATAAATATTTTGTGGTGTAGTATTTGCTAGAATGGGTGCGTGCGTGTGTGTGTGTGTGTGTGTGTGTGTGTGTGTGTGTGTGTGTGCGTGCGCGCGCCTAGGGCAATTTTCCTAAGGAAAAACTGTAGTGTTAGAAAAAACATGTGCATATCTTTGTGGGACCTTGAAACACATTGCTAAGTTTATACTCTTTAATTAAAAAAATAAAACCAAGCTGATCAATAATCTCTCAAAGTACTCCAAATAGCCCAGATATTTAACAAATATCTTCCTGGATAATAAAGGTATGTGTTACTCTTTAAATTAAATTTAAAAAAATACTACTATGTGTTGTGTCTGTGCGGCTGTCCCGGAGGCTAGAGACATTGGCTCGCCCTGGAGCTGGGGTTCTGAGCAGGTGTAAGTGATCTTTCATGGGTGCAGAGAACTGAACTCGGGTCCTTGGCAAGAGCTGGAAGCGCTTCCGACTGCTGAGCTATCTCTCAAGTCTTGGCGTTCGTTCACTCTTCTCATAATATCTATTTATAATCTCCACACTCTTACCTGTTCAAGAATGGCAGCAGTCAAGTTCTAAGAAAATTTCCCTGAAAATGTCACTTTCCCCATATAATTTTAGTGCTATACGCAGGGTTAGGTATCTGGCAAAACTCCGAAGGCTTGTACTTTGTGTACAATTATATTTGCCAAGAGAAACACGTAGGCGTGACGCTCCAATGCAACCCAGAATGTCTGCATGTACAGAAGGCAGATTTTCTTTCCCTCACAATCTGGATAACAAAGTTATCCAGATTCAATTTCGGAACTCAAGTGTTGTCGTTAAGACGTTGAGGCAAAAGTAATACTTTAAAGTAATAAACGCTCCTTTCCTCATTTGGAAAGATGAGTTTTAAAATCGACTGGAACTTGGATGTATCATTAAAATAAATGAACTCATTTAAGCTCCTATTTCTCTAGGCTAGCAGGAAAGGTAGGATGCGAACACTTCATTGAGGTCCCACAGCGCACTCTCTGGATGACCATTCAGAAGAGTAAAGCCTGGGGCTGCTGGAGAGTCTCGTCAACTGTGATTAGCTCTTTAACTGTGCAAAGTTGGTACCAAGGAAAGCTTAACTACTGAGCAGTGGCGGCTTCCGTGGAACCATGTGCCATTGGAAAGTTGTGTTTTCAGTCGGCACTGGACCTGGAGGAAGTCTGGTTGGCCACTCTAAGTTTAAACTCAAGGAAAACAGCAGCTGGGCAGCTGGGGAATGAGCAGGGAGTTACCCTGCAGCTGGGCAAACAGCAAAGTCAATGAATCTACTATACACCTTGCATTTCAAGGCTGGGCTCTGTTTATACTCCCTGCCTGGAGCAAAGCCACATACCATGTAGGCCCAGGTGCCACTTACATCTTAAAATGACAGGGGAAAAAAATAATAATTCCACACATGGACACATACTCCACTCTCAGAAACTGCTTAGCTCTCTACTTTTCCGGTTAATACCAAGTTAGAAATAACAACATCCACCCCAGCTGGATGAAAAGGCAACTCAGGGCAGCGCTAGGCATCTGAGAATTTCTTTTTAATGCGCCACTAAGAAAGAGACCCGTCTTTATATGTCTTGTGTTACTTGGCTACTGGGGGCTAGATTAAGCACGTTTCATTTACACAAAATGAGCCTAGTGCACAAGACAGTAGATTAAGCCTACTTCTAGCATGGTGTGTGTTAAAAGGGGCACACTCGATCTGAACTATCATGTGATTAGCATGAATGGGGGCGGGTGTCTCACCGTAATGGAGGTTGAGTATGATAGCTCAGGGTTACTTTACTTAGTTCAATAAACAACTTTCTTTGTTTAAGTTTTCCAGTTTGACTCAGGATTGCCACTCTTAAGTGTTAGGTGTTAGGGGGAATGAATTTTTAAAAAAGATGAGGAAAAAAATATCCCCAAAGCCCTTTGAGAATTCTAATTGCGGATAATGAACACAAAGCACAAATTTCATGGTTCAAAATGCAAGTGGACAGAAGTCAAATGTGTCTGTAGTTAAAATAAAACAGCCTGGAGCCCTCCTGTCCTTCAGAGAGAAAAAAGAACTTTTATATTTTTGAGGTGCAATTGCAATAGGTTCTGCAAGGAAAACATCGGCTTTTCCTTCTGCTACTGCAAACATATCCTCTGCATACCAAATGACCCAGTGGTCATATGCCTATTTAAATGGAGTCTCAGAGCACATTTTCCTACTTGAATGCTTTTCTACTAAAAGTTCATGCACAATTCTCCAATCAGTATCCTCAATTACCATTCCCAAACTACAGAAAAAATATAGTCCAGTAGAAGGCTATCCTGACTGAGAACTGATTTTTGTTTCTATGTTTTTGTGTGTCAGTGTATGTCCGCCATGTGTGAGTTGTGCACGGCATGTGCAGGTGCACTTGTGGAGACCAGAAGAATGCACACAGCATGTTCTATTACTTCTCACCTCATTTCCTTGAGACAGGGAATTGGACCAGAAGGCAGCAAGTCTCAGTGACCCTTCTGTCCCCATTCTCCCACGGTGCTGGGGTTACAAGTACATGTGTGATCACACTTGAGCTTTTACTTGAGTTCTGCGGGTTTTTCCTTAGGCCTTAGCCACTGAGCCATCTCCCCAGGCCCATGTTACATGTATTTTTGTGAGCCTGGGAAATTTTACATCAGAACCTTTGCATAGATACTGTTGATTTTTTTCTTATTGAAAGGCCTATGCCATGTAACTGACACCAGCTTTGTATTTTAAATCATAATTATTAAAATATCTGTGCTATATTTCAATCTTCTATATAAGAAGTTATCACACATCTGAAGCGATGTGTATGCCAGGGAATGTCAGTGGGTTCAAGTTATCGTTTCTACTTTCTGATTTCTGGCTCACCAGTTACTCAGGGTGGAGACTATTAAATACCCTCCCACTCAACTTACAAAGTTATTGCAGATTCCACAATCACTAAACTTTACTGAGTATATATGTGTATGTCTCTATTTACAATGTAAACACCATCAATTCTGATAGGTGCACACACGCATACGTATTTAGCACTATAAAATCCTTGCTACCTCCTAGACACGGTTCTGAGCGCTTTGCTAATTCTTAGTCACTCTTTGAGAGGTATACTTGTTTTCCTCCTGCTAATATTTCAACCCATCCTCGGAGGCGAGCTTAAATCCTGTTACCTGTTCTATGGGTGGAAACCCCCTTTTCTTTTAACTACCTTGACTTCCATATTGATGGCATTCACGCTGTCAGCCATGCATTAGAGTTCTGTGTGCCATCAAGTATCTAGGCTGATCTTGCAGAATCAGGTAGGACACCAACAAGAGAACCCTGTGTGCCTTCAGATCCTTAACTCTACCTCAGACACAACACAGATGATGGAGAGATTGGATGAGAAACAGTGGAGGGTGGGAGCTCATTTCACAGCTTGGTCTTACATTTAACAAACACTCACTAAATGCCTCCGATATGCCTGCATCTTTTTTTCATCCTTGGCATCCAAATTAGCACACTATTAAACACCTGCGATTAGACCAGGGTTAGGACAAATAGTTCAAAACCATTGTGAAACACAGTGTTAGTTACTTTTCCGTGGCTGTGATAAAACACCATGATCCAAGGTGCATTATGGGAAAGAGGGTTTAATTTTGCTCAGGGTTCCAGAGAGGTGAGAGTCTACGATGGTATGGGGCGGGGCACGGGGTGGGGGAGACACACCAGCAAGCCAAGCATGCATGGTGGCAGGGACAGGGGTCTTAGGGGTCACATCTTTAACCTCAAGCACAAATCAGAGCGGGGAGGTGTGGATAGGGTGAGGCAGCTCATGTGCATGAACTGGAGGTGATCTTTGGACCCCCAAAGCTGACCCCCAGTATTGTACTTCCTCCGGCAAGGGAGCACCTCCCCATCAACTCTCCAAATAAAGCCACCAACTGGGGACCAGGTGTTTACAGGCCTGCACCTATGGGGACATTTAAGCCACCACAAAGAGTTAGTATGGGAATTTGGGGCCCCTCCGAATAAAATGTGTACTGGCTTGGCAGGGGAAGAGGATGACGTCAGGTATGTTCCTGACAGTATTTCCTAACTCCACAGCCGGCTGCTTTACTACCCATCAGTCACTAAAAGTTCTGAGAAATGTGTTTCAGCATTCCTTGTCTACTGCTTAAGGTAGAAGCCTTTTTTTTTTTTTTTTAAAAAAAAGCACACACACACACACACACACACACACACACACACGCTCATACACTCTCACCCACACCACACATACACATTCACACGCAACATATTCATGCATGCACACACACTCATACACACTCACTCACTGACATATACATATTCACACACACACACACACACACACACACTCACTGACCCACAGTCAATACACACACACACACACACACTTACACACACTTACACATACATATTTGCATACACACTCACATGTAATACACACATGCACACATACTCATACACACTCACATATTTGCTTATACACACACAACACTCATATATACATTCACACACTCATGCATACACACACACACACACACACACACACACACACACACACACACACGGCTCCAATTATAACTGAGTTTCTACAAGGCATCATCTTATCTCACCACCAGGGTGGGACCACAGCTTTGGAAGCCCATCACTGCTGTTTCCCAGGGAGCATGAAGGTTCAAAGTGAAGGATGGACGGCCTTCTGCCATACCAGAAACCACAGTGTGGGAAGCCTGGGCCCTCCAGGGGCTCAGGGAGCTTCATCCTCCCCTATTGGGACCTCCACCCAGCCCTGATGATGGCAAAGACTTACTGGAAACCAGGGTGACAGCAGCTCCTTCTCAAGGACACTTGGGCCACTGTGCGTTATGATCCTCTCTCCTGCTCTCTCTAGTCTTCTTGCTCTTTGGTAAATGAGGCCAACCTCGGCAAGAAGACAGCTTTGGGGGCCAGGCCGACCTGGGCCTGGGTTCCAATGCTGCCACTGCTCAGCTAGGCAGGTTTGTCAAGATCCTGGAGCCCTGTTCACCCTTCATTAAATTCTATCCGATCCTAGTCCACCCTAATGTTCATCCATTCTATCCTTAAGTGGTAGAATGCACAGAGCACAGAGCAGTGTGGGTAGCCCTCCTTCCTCACAATTTCCAAGACAAGGTGTAGTTCTGGTGGTATTGTGTTCCTCAATATATTGTGCAGGCTAATAAACTTAACTGGGGTCAGAGAACAGGCCACAATATTAAACATGAGGATAGGCAGTGGTAGCACACGCCTTTAATCCTAGCATTCCAGAGACAGAAATACCTTTGGATCTCTGAGTTCAAGGCCACATTAGAAATAGCCAGGCGTGGTGACACATGCCTTTAATCCCAGAAATCCAGCCTTTAATCCCAGGGAGTGACGGCAGAAAGAGAAAGATATATAAGGTGTGAAGAGCAGAAACTAGCAGCATTTGGCTGGTTAAGCTTTCAGGCTTTCAAGCAGCAGTTCAGCTGAGATTCATGTGGATGAGAACACAGAAGCTTCCAGTCTGAGGAAACAGGATCAGCTGAGGGACTGGCGTGGTGAGGAAGCTGTGGCTTGTTCTGTCTCTCTGATCTTCCAGCATTCACCCCAATAACTGGCCTCAGGTTTGATTTTATTAACAAGACTCTTTAAGGTTCCTGCTACAGGCAGTGGTTCTCAACTTGTGGGTTGTGACCCCTTTGGGGGTCGCCTGTCAGATGTCCTGCATCTCAGATATTTACATTACGACAGCACAACTAAAGTTATGAAGTAGCAACAAATCATCTTATGGGTTGGGGGGCCGGCACAACATGAGGAACTATGTTGAAGCGTTGAAGCATGAGGAAGGTCGAGAACCACTGCTGGAGAGGGCAAGAGAGGTAGAGGCTTTGGCCCGTGACCCAGCTTTAAAGCTGAGAGGCACAGGCCACCGTCTCTTAGAGGCGGCTGAGAAATTTGAGGCGCCACAAAAACAGGTCGGCAGAGGTGTTTCGTATCATGTCATGCTGACATCCAGGCCAGCCGAAACCTCTTCAAAACTCACACACACACCAGCGAGGAAGCTCCAGGAGATGACTGCATAGACGTCTATGCATTCACAAAACACGTGAATTCATAAAAGCTCCCAGCCCCTCCGGAGTGTATATCCCACAATTAGACCCCCTTCCCCCGACATTCAACATATGGTAATAGTTAACTATAAAACTAAGTGGACATTAAACCAGGTGTTTTTTTAGGGGGTGTCAGAAGATGTTGGCTCATATTCATCCACCTAACAGCTATTGGTCACCCAGATTCCAGGGCTGTGTTAGGCTTGAGGCCAGAGAGGACCCAATGGGGCAGGCACAGGCCGGCCGACTTACACTGGAAAGCTAACAGGAGCCTCCCACATACAAAGGTGTGAGTGGGCAGTGTGGATGTCAGGGCTGACTGAACAGGAGTCAGGTGGCGAAGGATTCTCAGGGCCCTTTTTAATTAGTTTATATTTAACTCTGGAAACCCATTTAGGAAAGTGGGAGGAAAATGTTTCATGTATGTAAAGAATATAAAGTTCGGAGAAGCCAGTCCTCAACATGAATGCTAGTCAGTCCCTGTCTATAACACAGCTCTCTCATTCCATCCCTACTTCCCATTCAAGTCCCACTTTATCAGTGGTTCTCTACCAGGGGGTTGAATGAACCCTTTCACAGGGGTTGGCTAAGACCATCGGAAAACACAGATCTTTACGACTCATAACAGTAGCAAAATTAAAGTTAGGAAGTAGCAACGAAAATGACATTATGGTTGCGGGTCACCACGGCATGAGGAACTGTATTAAAGGGTCACAGTGTTAGGAAGGGTGAGGACCAATGCCCTAGACTGTTTTTCCCTTGATTATTTGTGGCACCAGGGCTAGACAGGTTGCTGGTGGCTATGTCCCAAACAACTGGTTAGCAGGACTGTCATGGTGAGCTCTCATAAATCCACCTTCTCTTCATGAGTCTGTAGTATGCCTCTTTCCAGGTTAACAAAAGCGATTTACAAAAGTATGTATTTTCTAAGTAAAATTTACAGGAGAAGTCACTGGGTTATGAGCTCAGACTCATAAGATAGACTGCCTGAGTTCAAATCCTGCTTCCGTACTTATGTGCTGTGTGATCTTGAGCAAGAGACTGTTGCTCAGAATAAATGCCACACCAAATAATGCCATTTAGATCTCCAACAGAGAACAAATACCTGGAGAAACAAATGCCCAGATGGTCTTTCCTGGGGAGTCTTCTATCTCAGGATTAGACCCACCAAAAGGGAACACACTTGCCTTTCATCTTGTTATTTCATTAACCAACAAGATAAAATTTGTAACACAGAATAGTGGACTGAAAGTCAAACATCACACCAGAGCGCAGGTGACCTTTGACCCACGCTGTTATTTGCAGGCTCATTCAGCTCCTCCAGAAACTACTTACTCCTGCTCCAAAACTGCACACAGCCCTCTCTCCCTCCTCCCCTATGGTGATACTGTTCAAGTTTCAACTTTGAACTCTCCATGTGGCTCTTGTATGCCCGCATGTAAGTAAGTTTACATGCTTCGTTTTTATTTTCTGCTAATCATTTACTCTAGGGTTGCTTTATAGATCTGGATCATTAAACTTTAGGGAGGGGAGGGTTGAAAGATTTTCTTTTCATCCCTACATATCCTAACTTGTGTCCCAGGGTCTGCACTGTTAAATAAAATTGCAATACTGCTTGTTCACTGAGCGGGGCTGTGGGAGGATTGCATGAGTTCACTAACAAACAGCGTGAAGAAAAGCTGACAGAACAGCCCACGGTAGATGCCAGCTGCTGACGTTTGAAGAAAGTGCCACAAGATGAGTCATTTTAATACTATGCCATGACGTCTCCACAACTGGGGGAGGGGGGTGATTGTTTCCAAAGGAGCAAAAGGAGGGGGGTGAGAAGTAGCTCCACCAAGTGCATGCTAAAAACTTTTTAGCAATTTTACTCTTTTGAACGAATGAATGAACAAATGGAAACGATCTCATCGAACAATCAATAGGATGAAAGACCGTCTGTGAGGTTGGTTTATCAGAGAAAACTTATCGTGCACCAAAGCTCCACTGACATGGCCTCAGCTGGGCAGTCTGAATTTAGCATCCAATTACACTTAGAAGTCACACAAATGACATCGTCTCGTACTCTAGACCCCACTGGTGAGGGACGGCCAACTAATGGAGATGTAGAGAATAAACGTGATATGGGTAAAGACAGAGAGCCCACATGCAAAAGGAGCTACAAGCCTTATAAAAGTTATGAGAGTAATTACGTTTCGTTCAGTGTAGCGTTAAGGACCTCATTTTCGGAGTAATTGCACAGGGCAGCATTTTTAATGGAAAGAACTGGTCTATGGAACAGTAGTTGTGGGATTGGTACTTGTGAGGCTACAAAATTGCTCTTAGACTTCAGCCTTTGTGACTCTTGCGGGAGACCTCATCTGTGAGAGAGGAGGACCACACAAGGTCTCCCTGAGGTACCAAAGTTAGGAAGCTAGTTGAATCAAACTACCTCAGACCCTTTGCTAAAGAAAGATAAAGTGCAAAAAAAGAAGAAGTCACTTCTGGGGCAGAAGGCTCTATCAGAAAGAATCGTACGTAAGTAGAGCTTCTAATAGTGGTTCTCAGTCTGTGGGTCACAACCTTTAGGGGTCACATATCACAGACTTACACTATGACTCAGAACAGTAGCAAATTTACAGTTATGAAATAGCAATGAAGTAATTCTATGGTTGGGGGTCACCACAACATGAGGTTTAGGCATTAGAAAGGTGGAGAACCACTGCAAGGAGAATAAGATAAAGCCTAGAGACCTCTAGACAGGTAGAGGAGATGACCTTGAGGAATAGTGTAGACTCTCCTTAACCTAAGTGTGGGTCTGTCCCAGGAAGTGCATCATTGCCAATAAAATATCCTAAGTCTAAATGCATTAAAAAAAACCTGGCTGAGTGGACATCATCACTTCTATCAGGCTCCCTTAAAGGTGGTTAGCACAGTAGTCTACCCTGAGGCAAAAATCATCTAACACAAAGCTGATTTTATAATTTAGGGTTGTGGGACAGACAGACGGATGCTTTGAAGACACGACAGGGTGAGAAAACAAAACAAGGTATAAAAAGGTGTTGAAAATAAATTGCAGAGAATTGGATGTTGTCTGTCCCAGCTTTCCTTCTGTTGTGATTAGACAGTCGGACCAAAGATCAATTTAAGGGAAGGAAGGTTTTATTAATCATCTACTTCCAGGTCACAGTCTGTCACTGAAGGGAGTCAAGGCAGGAAGGAACACAAGGCAGGAACCTGAAGCAGAAAGCGTGGGGTACACTGCTTTGCGGGTTCACTGTCCGGCTTGATTACATGTTCATGCTGACTTTGCTTTCTCACACAGCCCAGGACCACCTGCCTAGGGATGTTGCTGTCCACAGTAGGCTGGGCCCTCCTGCATCAGCCAATAATCCAGACAATCCCCACAGACGCTCAGCCAGCTCCTCAATCTCCTTCAGATAATGCTAGACTGTGCTAACTTGGTAAGTAAAGCTAACCAGAACATGGTTCCTCCGGATGGAGTGCCTGATGCCAGTTTGGTTCACTACTCCTTCCCATGTTGCTAGAAATGACCCCTACAATACTCAAGTCACAAAATTGTAAGTGAAATCACTGTAAGTCAGGGGGTCCCTGAGTATGAAAATCATGGCCATGCTTGTATGTTTTTCCCCCTCCTAGAGACTGGATGCCTTTCCCCCCATGCCAGGGGGTGTTCCTGAAGGGCTTCACGAGTCTCAGATATTCCAGGGTGGGAGTGCTCTCTGCTCCTTGTGTGCATTGTGTGCCCTGGGCGTGGTTTTGCAGAGCTGTGCTGGCTCATAACTGCCTCCCTTACAAAGGACAGGGGTGGTCCACAGAACTCGTTCGGCCTTTCTAACTCTGAAACGCTGCTGAGTTTGAGGCCAAGATTTCAGACAGTGACAATCATTGTATGGAGGAGCATACATGAATCAGTTGCTGTAATAAAATGCCAAACAAAATGGTGTGATTTGGGCTACGGTTTCATCCAGGGGGACAGAGCTCTCATCACGGAGGGGAAGTGTGGCAGCAGGCAGCAGGCATGGCAGCCAGAGGAGAAACCAACAGGTCACATCTCACTCACAGGCACTAAGCAGGGAAAGGGGACTGAAGTGATGTGTCATTTTCAAACTCTTAAAGCTCATCTCCAGGGACATACTTCCTCCAACAAGGTTGCACCTCCTGAACCTCCTGGAGCAGAACACCCATTGGGGACCAAGTGTTCACACAGCTGAGCCTATAGGGGAATGTTCTCAGGCAAACCAGGACAATAAATAATATACTTCCTGGTAGCTAAAGACATGTTATTATTTTTCATTGTCAGAATTGATGGTGGACACATTTTAGCCCCAAAGAAAAGCTGGTGTAACAATATACTAATTAACTCTCTCTCCCCCTGCCTCTGCCTCTGCCTCTGAGGACTTGAGCCAGGAAGAGACCACCACACTATGCTGGGGGTACGGGGTTTCCTTAGAACCCTCTGAGGGTTTTGATGCTGTGACTCATCTATTTAGTTTCACAGAACACATCCAGAAATGAACAATGCCCCTGCCCTGCAAGCTGTCTTGCTCACTGCTGTATTGATGAACCTTCCTCAGGGATATCTATCATTCTGGTGACTTTAATTAGCTCCCAAACTGATTATTGATCAATCATCAAGGGCTCATTAGGGAGGAAAGCCCAGAGTTCTTTGGCAGTGAGGGGCTGACATACAGAGATGGGATGTGCTTCTGTTTTCGACGGCTACATTTGAACAAAAGGGGCTGTTCGACACGTTCAAAATGCTAAACTGAACAATAATTTTAAAGTGTTAATATTAATTACAATGAATTGATAAGACTTTGCCACTTTAATAAAACCATTAAGTGAAAAACGGGTAATTTGGCTTACAAAGGATAAATTATTTCAAGCCTCATTAAAAAGAAAATGTTTCTATTTGTAACAAGAGAAAACTGTACTTATTAATCTTAATCCGAGCTGGAGCTACTTTCAATAGTTATTAGAGGCGGTTTCTAATTTAAGGCTTTGAGTCATGGGCAAGGGTAATTGGTGCTATTCATTTGCAAGGGACTCCTGACGAGCATGCGTACTCAGCAGAAACTGCTCAAGCCCCCTTCTTTGTACCACAGAGAATCCCTGTCCTACGACTTTATTAATACATTACTTCATCGTGTGATATACGTCAGGCAGCATATGTCAACACATGATGTTTTATTCTTGTTTCTGTTATTTTTTTAGCACATAAGGTAGTTTTTCATAAGTACAATAAATAACACTAAAATCTGTACTTACTTTACAAGTATTGGAGATTTCTCATATGAAATGCCATTTTACCTAAGAAACTCTTTCTTCAAGATTATTTCCCTTTTTTAGCTTCTTAAGTATTACATTGTAGACGGGTAAAGAGGCAGGGCTTGAGATTTTCATGAAAAGCCCAGCTTTCTCAACGTTTATTTTAAAATCACAAACTGGCCGACATTCTTACAATCCCACAGGGGCATGGAATTCCCTTCTGTGGCAACATGCTTTTGCTCACACATCCCTTCTGTGTGGAATGTCTCCCCGACTTGTCCTTTATCTCTAGACGAAGGTGTTGGTGTCTCCAGGAGGTCTCTGGAAGGGAGGCATCTATGCAGCCCAGCACCTAACACCACACACAGGACTATCCCACACCAGCCCAGTTCGGCACCAAGACTGTGCAGCCACCCATTGCTCCTGGGTCTTTTATGTTTGCTGAGAGGCCCCCTAAGTCAGTCTGTGCATATGACCCGCATGCAACAAAGACAGCCCTGTAACACTCTTACAGCTCAGGCAGTAGCACCTTCAGTGCCTTCCATTTAACTCACTTAGGACTCTGAGATTTTGGATGAGTGGAAAATAATTGCATTCTCTAAGTCCTATGTCATTACAAATCAGAGCCTCTCTGCACATACTTACAGCAAAGATATCCTCTATAAAAACAGGCACACTGTCTTAAAGACTGTTCATTCTATTTCTGGGTGAATTTGATAATTAAGCTCAGGAATCAGGCCGTCAAATCCAAAGCTTAGCATTGCCTCTTAGTTTTGGCATTCTTAAGTCAGGAATAAGATAAAGTAGAGAGAAGGTTATTCTGGTTACAAAACAAATGTAGCCCAAAGCTCTTGAAATTGTAACCAGCACAGTGGATGCTTAATAAATACTATTACAATTAATAAAACATCTCACCTTTCTTTCATATCTGCTGTGACCCGACTGTCTGCCTCCATGCAAATCCATATTTTCGAATCCTACCTCCCAAGGTCATGGGATTAGGGGGACAATCTGGAGTGATTACATCATGGGGATCAGGGCCGTCACAAATGGATTGCTGCCTATACACTAGGTCTTAGACTGGCCCTGCCCACCACACGAGGACAATGTGGGGTGCTATGAGCTAGAGACAAAGGCCAGGAGGCACTCACCAGTGAAACCTGTGTCTGTCATGAGCTTGTACTGTCCTCAGCCCTCAAGCTGTGAGAAATGAGTTTCTGAGGCGCCAGAGTTCTGTTAGGGCCGACAAAATGGCAAGAGCCCCAAGCCAGGCAAATGCTCACTTGTCTATTCCTACACATCTGGGAGAGGCTGGGGAGCAAGGAGATCTTTTTGTTGTTGATGTTCTGTTCTGTTTTGTTTTACAGATCAAAGAAATTGACCTACAAAGAGACTTAATCCTTGCCTTACAAGTCCATGAACAAAGTAATAGAGTCATGCAGAAAGTGTGTGCATCGGGAAGGGCTTTCATAGGAAGCTTTCAGAGGCACTGGAATACAAGTTCAGTCTATAGAGTGGCGGTGAGCAATGCATTCTGAGCAGCTGGAGATGTTGAAGGGAAAAGCCAATGCGTGATGAAAGGCCACCAAATACACTAGAATCTCAGAGACACTTGCCATTTAAACAGCTCCCTTTAGGGAAATAGCTCTCAGGCCTTCACTGGTGTGTGTGTGTGTGTGTGTGTGTGTGTGTGTGTGTGTGTGTGTGTGTGCGCGCGTATTAGGCATCTAATGTGACAAAGGTTTATAGATGAAATACTTAACTGAGGACACTAAACACTTGGTCTCTAGAAGTCATAAAAGCCTCACTCACTCCCAGCACTGGGACTTGAAAGTGGAAACTTGACAAGGGAATCTTTTTCTTTCAATGAACAATAGTCTGGAATCTGACGCCTAGCCCCACAGTCTCAAAGGGAACGCTTCTCAGTCTGTGTGGAAGATGAAAGGGAAGAAGAAAGCAACCGCCCTTTGTTAATCTGAGCAAGGAAACCTTTTGAGTTTTCAGCTTGCTTTTGATGGGAATCTAACTATTTCTTTTTCAATTCTGCTTGTGTCTGTGTGCTCACGTGTATAAGTGCATGTGTGTGGAGGCCAGGGTCCTATGCCAGCTGTCTTCCCAATCTCTCTGGTGGTTCAGCAAGCCCAAGGCATTCTGACTCCTCCTCTTTGGAGCTGGGATTACAGGCAGAGGCCACTGTGCTTGGTGTCGTGCTAGGGGACCCCGCTCAGGACTTGTGTGGCATTTGCCTGGACCTTAACTCTTGTTTTGTTTTATCGTCTCCTTTTTAGTAACTGTCTTGAAACCGTGCTGTCACTGATCTGCCCAGATGTGACTCCAGAGGAAACCCATGAGTGGATCTTTGCTCTTCCCAGGTCAGCCCTTTGACCCTGCTGCTCCACTCACTGGCTATCTGTCTCTCTCTCATCTCCCTCATTACTCCGAGACTCACTGTCCTTGGAAGACTTCTTCCTGCGGTTCTTCTCGGTTCTCACTGCAGACATTGCTGTGAGTATTGCTGGGGTCTGTAGGTATCACCCATCTTTTAGTGGATAACGGTAGTCTTTCAGCATCCCTGGGGGACAGGTTCCACAATGGCTCTCAAAATCTTGATGCTCAAGTCCTTTACATTAAAGGGCACGGTATTGGCACAGAATCTTTGTATATCCTTCCTATATACTTAAAATCATCTCTAGATTATTACAGTGATCTCTAGATGATTATATCCAGTGTAATGCAAATGTTGGGGAGAGAGGTGCTGTAGTATGTGACTCAGGGAACTGTGGCGAGAACACAAGGTCCATTCATGTCTGGTAGAGGTGCCAGGTTTTGGACCATTGTTGATCCATGCTTGGTTGACTCCACATGGATATGGCTGCCAACTGTGATGGTGTGCTTGACTGTATAATCACTAATAAAAAGGTACCGGATGTGGGCTAAAAGCACAGAGTCAGTCTGGTCTGAGATCTCCTGTCATCTCGGGCAAAGTACTTCTGTGTCTCTGCCTGGGCTGCCTGCCAGAAGAGTTTAAAGAGCTAATTATGTAAATGGCACAGACCAGTGCCAGGAGGAAGGTTACCTGTTATTACAATGGTGCTGTGTATAACCGCTTCTCTGAAAGCCTCTGGGCTGGCACAGTCTCTCCTGGGCTGGCACAGGCACACACCTCATAGGAACCTATGTGCTAGTCTGTATTCAAGCCCTGAGTTTTGTTTCCAACCCGGTCACGAATTAGTTCTTAGGCTTGAGTGAATAATAACCATGGGTTTGGTGATCCACTTCCAAAACGAGAGATTAAGCTGGTCATTTCTAGAGAGCAATTTAGTACGAAAATTCTATCAGCCTATGGCATATTAAATCCAGAATGCCACGTGAGTTAGAAATCATATGTACGTAGGTAGGTTGAAATGGATCACCAGATACAATTGGTTTTGATCCTGATGTCTTTGATATTATTTGTTTTCTTTCTACTAAGAATCATTTCTTGCCCATTTTTCAGGTAATAGATCAAAGAAAGGGTTTATTATTTGTTGTGGAATATTTGTCTACACTGTGTGAAGATGTGCCACTGTGATTGGTTAAATAAAGAGCTGAATGGCCAATAGCTAGGCAGGAGAGAACAGGCGGGACTTCTGGGGAGAGAGAGGACTCTGGGGATGCCAGTAAGGCTTGAAACACGTTGGAGATGTAATACAGAGGAGACATAACGGAGCCATGTGGCAGGATGTAGACTACTAGAAGCAGGTTATTTAAGTTATAAGAGCTAGTTGAGAAAAAGCTAAAGCCAAGCTTTCATAATTAATAAGGAGTCTCTGTGTTGTTATTTGTGAGCTGGTGGCCTAGAGAAAAGTATAACTACAACTCATGTTCTGGTTAGTACTAAGTACATTTAGTATTATGTTTATGCCATATATATATATATATATAATGGACATACATATATAGGCTTGAAGAACAATGGAAAGCAAAGAACAACAGATTAGTTACCCAATAAAAATAAATCCAATTAAGGTATCTGTCATTAGCAGATTCTAATAATTTAAAAGACATAATTCTGTATTTCAGAATATAACAGTTGGGTAAAAATACTTTGTTGTTGGCAAATATCCTAAATATAAAACATCCTTTAGTGTTTAAATTTCTGTTTTAGTAAAATATGCACTTTTTCATTTCCAACCCAAATAATCTTGGGGGAAACAAGTTGATACTGCTCACTTAGACTGTCATATTTGTGTCTGTGTGTTTGTGGTTCAGACTCACCCAAAGTAATTTTCTTTTCTTTCTTTCTTTTTTTAAAGATTTATTTATTTATTATGTATACAGCATGTATGCCTGCAGGCCAGAAGAGGGCACCAGATCTCCTTACAGATGGTTGTGAGCCACCATGTGGTTGCTGGGAATTGAACTCAGAACCTCTGGAAGAGCAGTCAGTACTCTTAACCTCTGAACCATCTCTCCAGCCCCCCAAAAGTAGTTTTCAAATCTCATTCATAAAACAAAAACTCTAATCAGGAACTAAGGGAGTAAGTACTCAACATCATTAACCAGCAGAGTGTGTCCTACATAATATCTCTGTAAAGTTGTTACCAAACGGCTTTCGTCAACTACCCATGAAATGCTAACTTTATGAACTGCAGTCCTTTGGGTAGGAAAAGAAGCAGGTTAAATTGCCAACATCCCCTCCAAGTCAGTTCTGGGATTGGTGACAGAGCCAGAGGATCCAAGTAGCTAGCAGCCAAAGTGAGGGGGATATCATGGAAAGAGTTCACCGTCATGATCTCTAGACAGGCTGCTTTTGAAAGATCTTTCCAGGTAGCTTCACTGGGAAGGTGGTATTCCAAAGAGGGTTTCCGTGTAGGAGATTTTTACATGTTCCTTCCTCCTTATTTCCCTCTGTTCAGGGTTTTGCTCCAAGCACTCAGTCCTTTTTTTTTTTTTTTTTTTTTTTTTGTAGTTCATCTCAAAGGAATGAATTTTCATTTTCATTATAGAAACATATCCCAAGTATGCAAAATGCCTTGAAGTAAAAGAAATACTTCATGAAAAAAAAAATTGAAAGAACAAAAAAGTTCTCTGAGGCTTTCTGAGAAAAATCTGCTATAAGGCCAGAGTCTTGGGCTTTTTCGGAACCTCTAACCTTGCCTGGGGCATGCTTCTTCAGGAGTCTGTTGGCTCCAGCTTTGTAAGCTCACAAGACCAATGGGAGGCTTCCCTCCACAGTTCTCTGAGGCCAAATTTTCAAGGAAGGGTCAAAATAACATCACCATCTTTCTCATTCCTGATAAAACAATAGTGAGCTCTTTGTATTTTAACGTTTTTTTAAGAGCTATGTTCTTCAAACATATGTGAAGGCCAGGGTGGACACTGTCCTCACAAGTGTCTCTAACAGCTCCCTGTAAGTTCCCGAGAGCCTCTGGGATGGTGTCCAGGACAGGTCTATCTGCCATTTATGTTGCTGGACAAATAGGATTCAACTCAGAGAGAAGAAATGGGTGAATGGATCAAGACAGTGGATCTCAGTAATAGCCATTGTCTGAACACACACTCGACACAAGGCATGGACAATACCGTGCTCAAGCTAAATGAAAGACAAGGTTTTCAAGGTTCCCTAAATGGACACACCCTAATACCCAAGTTGAACAGACAAAGAAATTTGATCCACCAGTTCAGTAACCCACATAATAGTCTCAGAAACTCTGTCAGGGTTTTACAAGTAAAATATGTTTTACCTCTGAATTCCTCTGTTCTTCAGGTCACACACACATGCATGCATACACACAGGCACACACATAGACACACACATACACAGACAGACAGGCACACACACACACACACACACACACACACACATACACAGACAGACAGACACACAGACACACAGGCAGACAGACACACATACACATAGACAGACAGACAGACAGACAGACAGACAGACAGACAGACACACACACACACACACACACACACACACACACACACAGTTTCTCCGCTTCTCTTGGCATCCTCCCTACGGCAGAGGTCCAGTGCGGATTGATGGGTTTTGGAGAAAGAGCTGGGATTAGATTTTAGATGAGTCATTCACTGTCTGTGTGACCCTGAGCTAATTATTCTGGCTCAGTCCCTATTTGTAAAACTGAGATTCGGTCTGCCTGCGTCATGGAGCTGCTATGCGAAGTCAGCATCACGAGGTTCCCGCCTGAACATCGGGGTGGGTAACACCTCATTTTCTCAGTTCTCTTTCTTGTGACTTTATAGAACCTGAGGATGGATGGCTTCTCGAGCACGGCCAGTCTCGCATGCCACTGATGCACAAAGTGAGGGAGAATCAATTACACATAGGGAACCATCAGTTTCACGTGTATGTATCCCGATACCTGTGTTCATCTCTGTTAGAATTAGTTTACACAGACACTAAGTCCACAGAGCCTATGGAAGGCAAAGAAACATTAAGGAGAGGCAAGTAATTGTAAACCATGAGTTTGTAACATATAATTTAAAATACAGCGTAACCTCTCGAGGCTTCGGTATTAGGACAAAGCTCTTATTGGGTTGATTGATGGTAATTTCATTTTCAGTGTTTCCTCTAACCTCTGCATCATAGGTTCCCTTGCCCAGTCCCCTTGCATAGTCCTGTTACTATTGATTTCATTTTCTTAAGCAAATTACCTCCCTGTTTTTTTTTTAAACAAAAATTCACTCTAAAATAAAACAAAACACACACACACACACACACAAAACCACTAAAATTTGACACCCCCCCCCCCCCCCCCCCAATTTAGAGTGTTAACCTGATGATTTTTAAAAATTCTAGACCTTGGAAATTTTTGGAGCTTAAGTACTTGAAGTCTCTGCAAATATTCCAAAACTTGACCTGGCCCCAAGCAGTGTGGATAAGGAAGACTCAATATATATGAAAACCACCTGTGATTACCGGGGATCTCTACAGCTAATCCACGAGATGGACAAGGACCGGTTAACCATCCATGCCCACCTGTGCCCTCCTGATGCCCAAGACAAGGATGCCGCAGATGACACTAACGGGCAGGTGTTTACCCACGTCCTGAATGCTTTCATCCTCTTAGTACCTCAGCCCACCGTATCACACACTCATCTGCTTTCCCTGTTTATTTCTTCTCACTAGAACCTGATCTGTTCACATTCCTGGCTTCTCTCCAGCGTATGGAACGGTGCCTCGCACAGGAAACAGCCAAAAAGTCTTGAATGAATAATTAGACTTTGTCACACTCCCTCTTTACAGTAACTCTGAGGGTTGGGTATTATGATTGCCACCGCAGATGAGAAACCGAGGCAATGTTGGGAGGGCCGTGATTTAATAGCTACCCATCCCTCCCCTCTGAAGCTTTACTAGACGCTAGGGTGTCTAGTTTTAAGCTCCAACCAACCTGACAAGGTCATGGGCTGCCTGGTTATTTTGTTGAAGGTCACTGGAGGTCTGTGTCTGAGGGTATTTCTAGATGGAATTACCACTTAAGCCAGAGCACGGTGTTAAACAGACTGCCTTCCCAACTCACATCTGGTCTTGCACACACATCCATGGCTTGCACAGAACAGAACTTCTGGGCAGCGGTCAATCCACTTGCTGTGTGACCGCCTGAGACTGAGACACTGGACTTCCACTCTCATGCTTGGAACCTGACTGGACCTTACAGGGCCAGTCCTCCAGGTTTTCCCAGGCTTTTGGACTCAGACTAGAAACTATACCATCGATGCTCTGGTGTCTCCAGTTTCCTAGGAAGATCTTGGGATGCTTTCATTCTCCACAATTGTGACAGCCAACTAAGCTGGGCATGTGGCACACACCTGTTTCCCTAGCCTTTGGATGGTGACTATATTTCTGCTTCCTATTAGGTGTTCAAGGTCAACCACTACCACAGAACGAGTTTGAAGCCAACCTGAGCTACATGAGACCTTGTCTCAAGATTACTTTGCATGTGTGCACAGACATGCGTGCACACAGACACACACACACACACACACACACACACACACACACACACACACACGTGCACGCGTGCATCTTCGCTGCCCCATTGGCTGTGTTTCTTTGGAGAACCCTGTCTAATTCCCAGGACTATACAAATGGCAACACGCAGCAGCTGGGGCTGGGATACCAACACAAGTGTGCTGATGGGCAGGCTAGCCTTCGTGGTCTTATTTGAACACACTATTCCTGGCTTCCTGACCCCACTATCAACCTTGCTGATTCTGCTGTTTAGCTTGATTACAAGCGTTCAACTCGGGAAGTGCGTAAGCAGCCAAGACTCAGACACAGAGTTTGAGAGGCCTGGATTACCCACTTACTTTCTGGCCCACTAAGTTCCATCTGTTCGCTATTTAGATGAACTTTTCTAAGAGGTACAGTTTGCCATCCAGACACATGTTTAGTTTTTCACTTACATTTTTTAACTAAAGCAACATTAATGCTATTGATTCTTAAAAAAAAAAAGGACAAAGGGGCAGGTGATAACTTACTTAATTTATCCTTATTTGAGGGAGATGATTACATTTAGATATCCGGTTGCAGAATGATTCCCTAAGACTCTAGCCACAGAAACAAGGTGGCAGTCAAGGACACAGGCTCCGGAGCCAGAGTTCCCACTTTACTAGAGACTATGCAAGCCAGGGCAAGCCTCTCTCTGCCCTTAGGTTCCACAACTACAGAGTCAGGATAATGAGAGAACCACCTTCTGGGGATGCTGTGTGGAGCTCACACAACACGCTAGCACAGTAACAAGCACATATACAGTAAGTCTGCAATAAATAGGAGCCACTTTGGGAGGTATGACTGTCTGTGAGTAACTTCCTTTTTCTTCCAAATGAACAGAATCCCCATAAAACAAAGAAACAGACACACCTTAGCAATACACTGGCTAGCAAAAGACTGCAATTTCCAGATGTACGGCCTTGAAGCTCCCAGGGACCACTCTGAATTCCGGCTAAGGAGATACACATGGAAACATAATGTAGGATGTTCCTCAGGTCTTCCTGATAGATGGGGGCCTGCTCTTCCCTTTCTCCATTCTGGTTCCAGGAACGCAGAGGCTAGAGTTCCCATAACTATCTGCAGCTCCACGGAGGCTGCAATTGGGTTTCTCTGAACAACAGATTAGATGCAGCCTGGTTCCCGAAGGGTTTTCTGGATATCAGCCCTGTGCCGCCAATCTTTAGACTCTTAGGAGAAAGCATAAACTTCTAATGTGTTCCTGCTATTATTTCTGGCATCTCTGATACTCAAGGCCAAACCAGGGGCTTTGGCTTGTCCCTCATGGCAGTTTCAACATCCACCTAGAGGCTCGAACCCATTTTGGGTCCATGTTTTTACAGAGAAAGGCAAGATGGACAAACACAGAAAAGGAGCCAGCTAGCACACCTTCAAGACCTCTCCTCCTATGATGGTTCATCTTGACCGGCAACTTGACTGGACCCAAGAGTGCCTAGAAGACTGTTAAGGAAACCCTTTGGCTGTGCCAATGGGGGCGTGTCCAGAGATAGTTAACTAAGGCAGGAGGGAATGCTGACCATGGGTGGTGATCACGTGACGGAACAGACTATGGGACAGAAGCTCTCCACTGCAGGCAGGAGCTCCCTTCTCTGCATCCTAGTGCCGAGGACGTGAGCCAGTTCTGCTCTACTATGTTCGTTCTGTCTTACCACAGGCTCACGGCAGTGGAGCAACCACAGACCCAAGTGAAATCATGAACCGGCATCATCTTTCTATTCTTTCAATCATTTCTCTCAGGTGTCTGTCAGCACAGCAGCAAGCCGCTAAGGGCACATCCTCTTTCCAAAGTCAGTCTTGTGCCACGATCCCCTCTCCTGCGCAGAACGCCAGGGCTTCCTGCTCCGTGCACCACACACCTTGTGCTCTATATTATCCACTGATGAGAGCATTCTATCATATGTTACGACATCACCATACAACCCAGACTCATCAGGTTCAGTTCCAGCGAACGGACGAGGGATTGTAAGGCATCTTTTTCTACTGTTTTCCTGAGCAGTTCGTACTATGAGCCAAAGCCTTCTGGAAGGTTTGAATTATCAACAAGTGCTGTGGGAGCAACAGGTTGGAGTCAGGAAGCGTGTGCCTAAGACCGTCACCTGCTGAGGTTGACTCATAAATACGTTAATACATTTCCCAAATGTTCACCCCCTACTCCCAGAGAGTTTCAAGAACGTGTGAACAAAGGAGAACTGAGTATTTGTCTGACTAGGAAATCAAATAGCAACCAAATTCCCTGGGGCTATGTCCTTTCTACCTTTACTTTAGTAACCATGATGATGTCATCAGCCGCTCAAAACGCTACTCAAGATACCAGGAGGTTATTTGTTCCTGAGCAAATACTAGTCAGTGGTTCAATTAAACCATTTTCCTTAAGGCCCTAGTCCACCATTCAACTATCCTACACTTTTATTCTTTCTTCTTGTAAATTGAATATGTAAAATGCATAGACTTCATTTAGACAAGTCAGAATTTGTGTGTTTAGTACAAAGTGTAGGAAGACACCAAGCAACAGCTCCTTTGAAGGTAAGTGTATGGTGTGTGTGTGTGGTGTGGTGTGTGGTGTGTGTGTGTGAGAGAGAGAGAGAGAGACTGTGTGTGTGTCTGTGTTTACTAGTGTGTGTGTGTGTAAGAGTGTGTGTGTGTGTGTGTGTGTGTGTGTGTGTGTGTGTGTGTGAGAGAGAGACTGTGTGTCTCTGTGTTTACTAGTGTGCGTGTGTGTGTGTGTGTGTGTGTGTGTGTGTGTGTGTGTGTGTGTGAGAGAGAGAGAGAGAGAGAGAGAGAGAGAGAGAGAGAGAGAGATTGTGTGGGGTGGTGTGCATATGTGAGGGGAGTATGGCAGGGTGGGGAAGTTCACTGAAGGTGATCTCTGGTCTCCACTCAGCATGCTCTTCGAAGTGAATTTTCTTTCCAGGAGCTCAGAACGATCTCTAGATGGTACCTCATTGCCTCCCCCCCCCCCCCCCGCCTCTTAATCCCCCACTGACTCTGAGGGGTTACATGACTGACAAGGTCATCCAGTCTCTAGTAAGCCTTTCTAGGACCTTCAGACTTCAGATTGATGCTGATTAGAGTCCTGAGGACGTAAGTCAGCTGCCTTGACCCAACTCCCAGGGCCTGCCAAATATCCAAGCCCAGTGGACAGAAGGACCTAGGAGAAAGTGGAGAGATTAGACTCCGTCCGCACTCCATTTCCCGTGCTGTTCATCAGGCTTCTCTCAGATCTATCTGGCGATGGAGTTTAACCTGACTCCTGCATCTCTGACCCTGTCTGTGGTGTTGGGACAACCAGTGGATTTGCTTGGTGAAGTATGAACGGTGGGTTTGAATTTCTAGGCATGAGAAGCTCATGGGAAGTACAAAGACGACTTCTCCTTAAAATAGTTCAGTCAAAGGCAGCAGACACCCCGTTTGCTCTCTTCCTCAGAGACACAAGCTCATTTAACTTTTGAATGAAAAAGTTTCTAGAAATGGTTGAAATCCCTAGTCATCAGAACTTGACAAACCACATAAAGCACAGGCAGGTAAGTGGCCTTTCCCATCTAAAACTCAATTTCATCAGGTAGGTGGTATACAGTTAGGCCTTCTCACATGGAAGTTTTGTAGGTTGTGCATGAATAAGTATCTGAAGGAGAAATTAGCATACAGAAATCATCCTATTCAACACCCCCCCATCATCTAGACACAAAAATCTTAGAAAGGAGTCTGAGAAGATGGCTCAGTAATTAAGAATGCTGGCTGCTCTTCCAGAGGACCCGGTTCAGTTCTCAACCCACACTACAGCTCACAACTGCCTGTAACTTCAGTTCTACGGATCCTGACCCCTTTCCCAGACTTGCCTGGCATGGGTCCAGGTACGTGCATAACGTTTTCTCAGATGGACACATGTACACTTAAATAAAATAAATCTTAAGATAAGCCAACCTTCGTGCATTTCATAAAAATGTTTTATTTTTTTAAAGTTTAATTAGTTAACAAACTCCTTTAATCAGCAAGTATTAATGGGGCGTTAGAAATGTAATTTACCAAATTACGTTTTACACCCTTGTCTTTTTAGGAACAAATAAAATTTAAAGCTAAGAAAAACATTAGTAGTTTAAAAAATAGAGTGTCTCTAAATTATTTATGATGATAATCAATACCCTAAGTGAAATGTAAGTCAAATAAAACAAATTATTATAAGGAAGGACATAAAGATATCGCCATCCCCCCCCACCTCAAATAATCTTAGTGCAGTGCCATTTCCAAATAGTCAAATGAACTGAAATGGAGGGAGGGGTATGGAAGAGAAAAAAAAAGAGAGAGAGAGAGAGAGAATGAATGGCATAGGATCCAGCTCAGTAACAGAGCACTTGCCTAGCCCAAGGTCCAAGGGTCGGACCCAACCCTGTAAGATACAAATAAATAGAAAGGCAGAAATGAAAGAACCTACAACCAAGCAACTCCAAACGGCTCACATCTAAGAACAGCAATCTTAAACAAAATATTCAAAAATGGAATGCGGGTCTCACAGAATCCAGCCAGTTAAAACGCATCTAATTAAGGCCTCTATATTCTGTTTTCTTAAAGTCTTTAACTGCGTGTGTGCATGCTAGTGCGCACACACTCATGAGGTCGCTGAGTGTGGAGGGACCGGCAGAGGAATGCACCCAACACGCTGCTACCTCCTCCTAGATTTTCACAAGAAGCCCATCAGTCAACACTGCAGCTTGGAGGAAGGTCTAAACTGAGCAGCTCCTAGAGGCCAGAAATAAAAACCAAGAAGCCCACAAATGAAGTCAACGTACTCACCGTATAAAGCTCATTAAGAACCTTCATTAAGTCCTCATGCAGTTGGAATGCAATCTCTTTGCTCTACAAAGAAGAAAATGAGAGAAAAGCATTACAACGCATGAGCCATGTTGTTTTTAAATTTTACCCATTTTAAAGACCACTCACTGAAGGTAGAAGGATATCTAAAACATAATAGAAAGCCAATGCATCCTAACTACCACAAAACACCTCGGTCAACAGCCCTTTCTCATATGGAGGAGCATGGCTCATGGTCTCTATAGGATATGCAGGAACAAATAAAGGGGCAGCCCAGAGGGCTTCCCCACCAGCCACGTCAGACCTTGTGGGAGGGTGGGGGATGTGTTCACAGGGTGAAGTGTCATGCTGGCTTAGATGGTGAGTTGCAGGCCAGGCATGGTGCGGCCTATGATAATCCTGGCATTAGGCAGGGTGCTGGAGGAGGACAGTGAGTTTCAGGCCAGCCTGAGCCACTGTCTCAATAAAAAAAAAAACCAAGAGGCCAGTGAGAGGGCATTTACAGTGCAAGCCTAAGATCCTGCATTTGCCCACCTAAAGGTGGAAGGAGGAAACTGACTTTACAGACATGTCTTCTGATTACACGTGCGACACGGCACATGTGCCCCCCATATATATCTACACACAATAAAAACAGGAAAATAAATGGGAAAAGAAAGCTAAAAAGGGTAAATTTGAGCAACCAGTTTCCCTCTTCCATATAATCACCATGGATTATATTGTGGTGATTCCCTAAACAGCAACGTTAGAGGGAATGAACTCTTCTGGTTCACTACAACTTTCAGAAAACACTTCTGAAACTGTCAGGGGACGAGTTCACTTACGGTCCACACATTTCTACATCTGCTTTATTTTTTATGAAGACCAAACCCCAGAGTTGACTCTTCTCCCTGCTTATCCTGAGTTTCATGGAGAGAGAATTGAATACTGTTTTCACCAAGCTGTGAGTTATTTTCAAGTTATTTTATTCATGCATGTTTATCTCTGGTGTGAGTTCATCCTGTCGTCATCTACAGAAAATGGATAGAGTATGTACAGTGTGCTCCATCTACAGTGTGAGACAATAACAGGAGCTACCCCTGGCTCTCACACTGGGCTGTACAGTTTCCCATGCTACCTATGAGAATGGACACTTAGGACATAGGATTTAAGATGGCTCTTAATCTCACCCAGCCTGGCCATTTTGGCTAGGTGCACAGGAAGCTTGGATTAAAGCCTTCAATGACCACAAGAGCAAGTGGAACTACCTTGTGTGAGGGGAGTGAAGTGGTTGCTATAGCTACAGAGACCATCTGCAGACCACTGTGTAGAGGGGATGGCCGTGGCCAGTCTTAAGAATCTGGGTCTCCAGCCACACTAGTGGAAGCCCATGAACTGTGGACTGGTGGCTGTGGAGTCCCCATGGGACTGGACTAGGCCCTCTAGATATGGAAGACGGTTGTTTGGCTCCAACTGTTTGGGGGCCACCCAGGCAGGGGGATCGGGATCTGTCCCTGGTTTATGGGCAGGCTTCTGGAATCCAGTGCCTGTGGTGTGACACCTTGCACAGCCTTGGTGCAGTGGGAAGGGGCTTGGACCTGCCTAGGCTCAGTGTGCTGGTCTCTGCTGGCTCCCCATGAGAGACCTCAATTTGGGGGATGTGGGGATGCAGGGTGGCTTGGGAAAGAGGGCTGGGGTGGGTGGGTGGAGGGAGGAGGTGGGATCTGTGGATGGCATGTGGAGTGAGTAGAAATTTTCTTAATAAAGAAAAATGAAAAAAAAAAAGAATCTGGGTCTCAATAGCCAATTAGGTTATTGGTTCAGACCTTAACAACAACCAAAGTCCAAACTGATGAAGATCACAGGTGATAAAACATCCTGGGAAGAAAACATCAGAGTTGTACTTGAGTGCTGAGAAATTCAAACCCATTAGCAGCGTGTATCACTGGGTGTCTTTGGGGGTCCTGGACAGTGTCGTGTTGTACATTCCAGGCTCTGACAGTGTTCGGATCTCTAAACTGGATATAGGAATTTTAAATTTTGCTCTGTGCCTGATCTATAAATATGTGGAGACTAAGAATCACTCCGAAGTAAAAGGAACCTGCATGTGGGCTAATCTAGTCAACTGGAACTCTGTTCCCCCTAAATTGGGACTCTGAAGGTATGCATTACACTACACTCTCCTGTGACTCTAGCTTGGTGTTATTTTAATATCTGGTTTCATTCAAAGAACTGGCCCATCGATTTAAACTCTCTAATGGGATCAAAGGCCACCAAGGAGTCCTGCTCAGTTACCCACGTTTCAGGTAACAAGTCCAAAAAGAAAATATTTCTTGGCTAAGATTTCCAAACCATAACAGAAAAAAAAAATCCCATCGGTTCAATTAATCTCACACCAACATATTTAAGGTCAGAGTAAAGGCTTAGCCTGAGGCTCTAAGGGTCATACGTGTAACCCTTGGCTGAACATCTGAGAACAAGCAGGATGGTTCTTGGTACATTGTACATTTTTACAAGACTCCAGGTGATGAGGTAGAAGGCATCTGGCATACACTTGCATTTTAATTTCGTCTTTTCATGAGATTCTCTGCCCCGCTCCGTGTGTGTGTGTGTGTGTGTGTGTGTTTCCAGGAGGCAGTATGTCATAATGCTTCAAAGGAAGGGCTCTAGAACCAGAAAATCCATTTTGACTTCTTGGAGACTTTGGCTTTCTGTCTCAGTGTGTGGTCTTCGAGATGAATGGCAGCTTACTGACTTCAAGTCCATTGACCTCAGTGTAAGAGGTGCTTCTTAGAAACTACCTGATTTGATTCTGATGTCACTCCCCATTGCCTGAGGTTTTTAGTTTCCCCAGATGACTCTTGACTTTGAAAGGCCCTAACTACTGTGTTCCAGCATGGGTTTACCCTTACTTCATCGTCATAGACATGGACTCAACTTAGCTTCCTATGTACTCTATGTATGAATTCATAGAGTGTTATGTTAGAAAACTGATAACCCCTGAAGCCAATATGACATGATCTATACATGCTATGAACAAGGTCTTTAGGGACCTGTCTCTAGTGGTAATTTTAGTGATTGTGGAAAGCTGATAGAGCATTGCTTTCAGGAGAGACACCCTTAGCTATCCCCCAGGACACAGTTTGTATTTGTTCACTGAGTTGCCATCCATACTTTTCCTGACCTAGTAGAGAAACTCACAGTTCATCATTTCCTTCCTACCATCTTTTTTTTTGTTGTTGTTGTTGTTTTTGAAACAAAGTCTTATTATGTAGTCAGTGCTGGCCTTGAACTCCTGATCACGCTCCTTCAGCCTCATGAGTCACCACCCTGGGGTTCACCACCCCTTCTGTCATCTGGAGGGATTGACAAGGAGCTGCCTGCCTTGAACAACACTAGTTTATGTTGACTAATGCGGGGAACATGAATTCAAACGTCTCTGTGTTTAGAGGTCCATGGGCCGGAACAACATCAATAGTTAATCAGAAGGCTGTAGGCATGGTTCCTGTTCTCACGGCATGGGACCCTCACAAGGGTCACTTCATCTTACCCTCCCTCATTCCAGTCAAAACGTCTCCCATTTATTACTGTCACAATGAGAAGTAATGTTTTCCTTTAAATAATACTCCAGATACCTAAAAGAAAATCACTTCTTCAGAACCGTAGTTGGAGCTCCATTAGTATCTAAGAACCTTAGACTGATAAACTGAAATCCTTCTTAGTGCTTAGCATACAAAACAATGAGCTTTTAGAAAATTCCTGGATGTCGAAAGCCATCAATATTCAGTAGGGTGTGCATGCACTTGGGTTCTATTTCACTAAGAATATATATACACACACACCCAGGGGTAAATTCTAAACTCCTTTCTAATTATGTATTAATTGACACTTTGGTATTTCTGATACATTAAGCGTAAGTTCACAATGAACATTTCCAAGGTTTTCTTCTATTTTCACGATGAAAATGAGTGAGGGGTGTTGAAGGACACTGGGGCAAAGGGACCATGACTGTGACATGAAGTCTTCCCTTCAAGTGTGCTTATCTAACTAATATGGCTCTGAGCTATAACTATCTTATCATAATCAAGAATATTGTTCCTTCTTTAAATACCATAATTTTTTTCATGTATTTATATCATGTTCAATCATTATAATTTGATTTCCCACAACCACCCAGGAGTGTGCCCCATCCACTTGACGTTATTACTCCAATGTGTTCATCATTTCCCACCAATCACGCCATACATGGTTCAGTTTATTGACTTACTCCTTCGACTTCACCTTAAGACAAGGTTTTCCAATTTAGCTCAGGCTGTCCTTAGACCTGTTATGTAGCCGAGGCTAGCTAGATTCACACTCTTGCCTCAGCCCCATGAAACTTTCTTCCCTTTTTTATGCTTTAATTTTTTTTTTAATTTCAGATACTTATCAGTACTGACATATAAGTTTCCCATATATGTAATTACGTATGAATGTTGTGTAAATTAAGATAATTTAAAATTTCAACAAAGTAGTTTAAAAAGGGACAAAAGACAGGAATTATGCTATTTTTAATATAAAGCAAGGATAAAACATTTCAACACAGCTAGTGTTCTAAAGAGGTTTTTCTCAGTTTGTGATTTTTCTGCTCTCTATCCTCCTAAAAACAAAGAAAGTATTCATTAAAGATTAGAAATCTGAAATTCTTAAAAATTAATTGATGTTATATGATTTCCTTTATAGGCATGATCTACTATGTAAAAGCCATTGAAAAAGTAATTTTATAGCTAAACCAAAGGGCCAAAGCTCAGTTGGGTGGGGAAGGGTGTCAATCATGCAATTGCATGGTGTGTAGGCTGGCTGCAGCGAGCTCAGGACAATACATACAGAAGGTCATAGCGAGAGATGAAGCAGTCTTTTCAAGGTCATTTGGGTGGGATCTTGGTACATATCCCACTCAGGCATCTGTTCCAAGATAGTTCTTGGTATGTGTTCCTTTGCCAAAATGGCACAACCTTCTGAGTTGGCACAAAGCCTTCTTGTTAAGTTCTATACAATGAAGATGTAGGATGCATAGACAGTTCTGAAAGATGGAATTGTTGCAAAGGAGTCAGAGGCCAGGAATACCCAGTTTCTACAGGCTAGGCCAGGCCAATCCCATCCCATTTGGTCTGAAATGATGACTTCAAGGAGAACTGAGGTGGCCAGCCAGTTTCCTCGGTAGCTCAATCTCACTCATATTTTGTGCTATTTGCTTAGGGTGTTTCTTGAATGTGAGATTTCGAAGGATGAAAATATGAGTTTAAGTCTCTCAACACACACTAGAAGGCTTTTTTAAAAATGTATGCTGCTTTCAGGACAATGATATAACCTCTGTGCTTTCCACAGCTCTGTCCTCAGCCTGGACTCTGCTTTCTTCCCTCATCCAGATGGAACCCTACAAGCTGCTCGGAAATCATTCTTGCAAGTTGTCCCCCCAGGGAAAAAAATCAGACCTTCCCTTCATAGTGACTTCATGGTTAACTCACTTATTCCCCAGACACACTGTCTGGTGATTAAGAATTTAGGGTCTGAAATCAAACTGCCTATGTTCAAACTACTTTGTGGAAGTTAGTAGATAAGTTTTCAGAGGTCTTGGATTTTTTTCCACTGGCAAACAAAACAAAACAAAAAACCCCTGAATATTCTCTATGTCCCAGGGTTTTATTGGGATGGTTCTTATTAAACACTGAACACTGAACATAAGTTATCATGCTAATAACATTTCCTTTTTTCCCTCAAGGGAACAACAGGGGTTCAGATCTCCCCCTCTGCCTCCAGAGTCCACTGTCTCACAGAGCAACCAGACAATCTGCATTGGCTTATTTTTTGGTTGCCATAGTAAAATGGCAAATACCTGAAGCAGGGAAGAAAAAAGACATGTGTGTACAACACACACCACTCACATACACACATATTCATATAGCCCCTGCCCCCACCACCAAACTTACACACAAGGGTTTATTTAGCTCTTAGCTCTGGAGACACAGAGTGTGCAAGGCCCAGCTTGGCTCTGGTGAGGGCCTCACGGTGGACATCACCAACAACAGAGAGAAGGATACGTGAGGAAGGGATTGTATTTCCAGATAAGAAGCCAGAGAGGGATCAAGTCATTCTCACAGCATCCCGGGAGTCCCATCAGAGTAACTTTAATCCCTTCTCGGGGAAACTCCCCAAGTCCTATGAACCTCCGTTAGGCCTTGCCTCTTAGCCATCCGTCCACCTCCCCTCCCGTGGCCACACTGAGTTCCAACCCTCCAAATCACGAGCAACCCCGAGAACAAACTCCTCCTGTGGCACGGGTTAGACAGCATTCTGTAAAGGGTGTTGGATTAAGTGCCACTTGGGTGGGTGCTGGCCGGAGCTTTGCTACTAGAAGCCTACAGGCATGTGGCCTGAAACATTCCAGAAAGGAGAGGAGAAGACAGCACAAAGGGCTTAATTAATAGGAGCCACTCAGTGGGTACACTGAGTAATTAATCAAGTGACCTGTGTGGTTGGATTAAATGGCTGCTGACTCAGAGGGTTTCTGGCTGTCGCGGAGGAAGCTTTGAAGTAAATAATGTTGAGGTGACCAACCCAGGAATCCTGACCTTATGCTGAGTCAGAGTGGGAGTGAGAGAGACAGAGAGGAAAGGCAGATTAAATATTTAATGAGTGTTTCAAATGATTTTAGTGTCTCACACTTGGTTGGGCTGGGAATATAAATTCTGGGTAAAGCGGTCAGGGTCACGTTTCCACAGAGTGTGCGCTTTTAACTTTCTCGACCTCGTTCGAATGATTTTATATTAATAGAGCCCTTTAATTCACATCAACTCTGAGGACAGAGGTAAGGGTTTCTTCCAGAAACACCCAGTGGAGAGAACAGGGTTGGGTTTAACGGCCTGAGCCCAGGTTCAAGAGCATGTGCACAGTGTTTCTTTAGGATTCTCTCCTCCCTGGCAAGAGACGTGGCTTCTCTGCTTCAAACCAAAACTAGAGTTGGGCATGGTAGTTCATACCTATTAGAGAAACACATGGAAGGCTGAGGCAGGAGGACTGCTGTGAATTTGAGGCTAGCCTTGGCTATAAGTGACAGGCCAGCCCAGGTATACATGAGCAAGACCCGACGTCACAAAAAACAGAACCATCAAGCAAAGATCAGAGCAGGCACATTTCATCCCAGGCAGGGGCAAAATGAGTGTACTCCTTCAGCTGAAACTCCATGCGGGAAGAAAACATGGCGCCCAAGACTCAAAGAGGAAGCGGAACTTGTTCCCCAGAAACGAGTCAAGACTTGATCCCGAAGGGAGATGTTCAGGGCATCTTCTAGAACATCTGCTAATAGAACTGCCAGGACATTGCACACCCATGCAGAAAAAAGCCACTCAGTTTGTGAGTGACAGACAGAAAGATGCAGAGTTACTCAGGCATCTGTGACCTCCTGGGTGCAGTCCCTGAACACACAGGGCAAATCACTCAGAAGTTTAAAATTCTATTTTTATCTTTTTCTCATTAAAAAAAAATATCAGCAATTTTTCCCCCCAAGGGAAGTGATGTTCCTCACATATACCAGACCTACAGGAGGAGAGAACCCAGAAGAGCAGAGGAGAAGGCAGGGGCCCCAGGGAGTTGCCAGGAAAGGACTCACAACCTCCCCTCTCCCACAGGCCAGAGTCCCAGGGAACATGGAGGCCACAGAGATCAACGCTCCCACTCCATCCTGCCCCAGCAGCATGCTGAGTGGCTAGAGGCATCTGAGAATATCACCTTTGACCTCAGTGCAGCTGTGCCAACAAGGCACTCCTTAAGTGTCCTTTTCGTTTCTTATCCCTATTTAATTTCCACTCTTGTGTATGTCTCATGCTGTTTGTACATCAATCGGGGGTTAGGAGCGCTGTTTATGTTTCTCCACATAATAAACGCTAAGGCATTCTTCACTGCCTCCCTCTTCAGCACACCAAATATACTCCCCTCTCCTGTGTCTTTCCTTCTCTCTCATCCTTATTCCTGACTCTTTGTATTTCATACTTGGAATCATCCATAGCATTAATCTCTAAAAAAAAACCTGTGGTCCCTATCGGTAGCCCCCCTCCCCCATCTTTTAGAGAAGATCTAATACTTCTCCTAACCTTACCTGATCCTATTCCTAGTAACCAAACTCTGACTATGCTCCATACCCTCCTTGGTCATCTTCTAGCAGCTAGTGGAGTTTAGGGGTCTCCGCTGTTAACTGGTAAGCACAGCACATTCACAGGCGCACAGTGGGAACATCCAGCAGCCCTAGTTAGATGCTCTGAACTCAACATTCTACTCAGGGAATAACAGAGTTCACACCAGGCACCCTGAGCTCCTGAACCCGAGGAATTATTTCAGAACTACACACTTAACTTTATTAATCCAAATATTACTTGAATGATGTGAATACTCCAAATGAAAGAATATAACTGATTAAAATATAAACCAAACCATGAAAGGATGATATATCTCTATAACTCTGTAGATATATCATTATATGTTTCAATCCAGTAACATATGAAACACACACACACACACACACACACACACACACACACACACACAATGTCTCCAAACACAATCAACTCTACAGTACCGTAAGGGTGTTTGGGTGACATGGTGACTCATGCCTTTAATCCTAGCACTCCAGAAGCAGAGGCAGCTGGGTCTCTGTGAGTTTGAGGCCAGGCTGGTTGACATAGTGAGACCCAGGCTAGCCTAGACCTTTCATCTCAAAAGAGCATGCTACTTGAAATCTCAGGCAGAGAACTCATAATAATGATTGCAAATGTGACAACAGGCATTGACAGCTGAATAAAATAAGGAATTGAACATGTCTAGCAAGATGGAGGGACAAAGCTAGCATACAAAAACCAGCAGCTTTTTTAGGCAAATATATTGAGGAAGAAGTCACGGAAACAATCCGTTCACAATAGTCTCAAAACAATGATGCCAACTAACTAAACAAATAGTTGGAACGAACCTAACCCAGAGCTACTGAAATAGCTCTCTAATAAAACTTTAAAACACTCAGGGAAGACACCTGTAGAATGAAATACCTCCCGTGGTCATGGATTGGCAAGATTAATACTATGAAAATGGCTTTGTGCCAAAAAGCCACCTGCCAATTTCGTGTGACCCCCCAGTCAAAATACAAACTCAATTCTTCAAAGAAATAGAAACAAACAAACAAAAACCAAACCAAAATAACCTTATACTTTGTATGGAAGCAAAAAAGACCCCAAATAGTCAAAGCAGTTCTGGGCAAAAGAAATATTCTGGAAGCTAGATCCGTAGCATCAAAAACAGCATCACAATGATGTCAAAACAGTCCTGTAGATTGATGGATAGAATAGAACAGAAGTCCCAGACATAAAGTCACACACCTGATTTTTGACAAAAATGTACAAATAAAAGAAGAAAAGAAAAAAAAACTCACTGGAGAAAAGACAGGATCTTCAACAAATACTGCTGAGGAAAGTGTACATCCAATACAGATGAATGAATCCAGAGCCTCTCTCTCACCTGCACATAACTCAGTTCTAGGTGAATCAAGGACCACAGCTTAAGACAAGAAACTCTGAAACCATCAGGGAAGAAAGTGGGGAGCACACTCTATTGTACAGGCAGAGGTAACGATGTTCTGAATAGGGTGCCAACCCTCAATATAAGCAAGGCTAGTCATTACCAAATGGAGTGTCATGAAATTAAAAGGCTTTTCAATAGGAAAGAGACAGTTTACAGAGAGAGGACCAAGATCTGCCATCTGCACATCCAACAGAGGATTAATTCTAGAATATACAAAGAACTAAACAAACAAACAAACAAAACTAAGCATCAAGAAGAAAAATGAATTTAAAAGTGGGCCACAGAATTGATCAGAAAATTCTCAAAAGAAGAATACAAATGACTGACAAGTATTTTAAAAAGTGCTCAACATCAGAGAAGTGTAAATTAAAATGACTTTCAGATTCCATATGACCCCAGTCAGATTCCATATGGCCCCAGTCAAATTCCATATGACCTCAGAGCGATGGTCACCAAGAAAAACAATAAGAAATGCTGGCAAGGATATGGGGGAAGGGAGATGTTTACTCACTGTTGGAAAAGTGTGAAGGTTTCTCAAAAAACTAACAACAGAACAACCATATGATCCATTTCTATTACTCCTGAGAATATAGCCAAAGGATTCCATATTTTACCCACAGAGACACAAACACATCATTGTTCATTGCGGCTGTATTCCCCATAGCTAAAACATGGCATCTGTCTAGAAGACATGAACTGAAGAATGCATACTGAAGATGTCATACCGCCACACAATGTAATTTTACCCAGCTATAAACAAAAATGAAATTATAAAAATTACAGGAAAATGTATGGAACTGGAAAACATACTGAATGAGGTAACCCAGACCCAAGACAAGCAGCACATGTTCTATCTCATTTGTGGAACTCAGCTTCTAACTTTTAGACTTGTGTGTTTAATTTGGAATATCTATAGTGGACAGGAAGCTAGAAAAGGCAGACAGTGATAGAGAGGAAGGCCTTAGGGATTGAGGGGAGAGAACACGTGTGATATTAAAATGGGAAGTGGGGGGTAAAACGGAGGGTTAAGGCTGAGGTGCAGATGGGAGTGGTGGGCGCAGGGAGAAGAGAAGCTAGGTGGTTTAACCAAACACAAGAATGCATACAAAAGCCTTTGGGTAGCCCGCTTTCACAATCCAATACAAAGTATACTTTTAAAAAGACACAAACACAGGTAACTTGCATGGGTGGACAGTGTTTCTTCAGAAAACCTGAGTTATTAAATGATAATCTCAGTGTCAGGTGTGGGATCTCTTTCAACAAGTTATTGGTTAGAAATAACCCCAGAAGTCCCCCACACAACACAGGCTGTTTGAAGACCTTGCTTATCAAGAAAACACTGTTTGGTTGTAAGTCAAAGAAATCAAGCTGGAACTGGTCTGGAAACTTCCTCCCTGTGGGCTCACTTTTCCCATGTTATGCAGGCCAATAAAGGGAAAAGTCACCAATTATATTACCCAGTGGTGAACACTGAATGTTATAATACTGATCTTCCAGTAGTGAGCACTGAATGCTCTAATACTGACCTTCTAGACACGATGTGTCCATAACTGAAATAGTGGCATGACTATTAGCAGGTAACCAACTACTTTCTGGTTGCTTTTGAAGATGACACTGTGTGAGAGAATTTGTGTCTGGTACTATAAACCTCATTGTCTTAGTTTCATTTCTGTTTCTGTGATAAAATACCCTGACCAAAACAACTTAAGAGGAAAAGGGGGTTTATGTCTTCAATAAAAGCAAGCATTTCATTGAAAGCTTGTTTATGGTTGCAGAGGTCAGTCCATTATTATCATGGTGGGGGGTATGGTGGCACACATGATTCTGGAGAAGGAGCTGAGAGCCTTACATACTGATCCACAGGCAGGTGGGCTGAAAGAAAAAGAAACTGGGCTTGGCTTGGGCTTTTCAAACCCCAGTGACACTCTTCCTTCAACAAGCCCACATCTCCTAATCCTCCTAATCTTTTCAAATGGTTTTATTTCATGGTGACTAAGCATTCAAATATGTGAGCCTATGGGAGTCATTTTTATTCAATCTACCATGCAAATGTACCCTGATTTTTCAATTATATGCTTATGACATGAATGTACTTTTCTTTAAACAATGATCTCTTTATGGAGTCTACCTGGCTCCCCTGAGAATAAACAAAGCTTTATTTTGTTTATTGTGACCATGTTTTCAAGTATTAAATCCTTGCACAGGAAAAGGACGTCATATAAAATCACACATCACTGGTGAGCTGGGTACTCCCTTCTATGGATCTAAGGCTGAGGAGGGCATACTGCAGAAGCCACAATCTCCTGATTCTGCTCTCTGCTCCATGGGGATCTTTTGTCCAGAAAGAGCAGAGGCAAAAGTGAAGAGACACAGGTCTCTCTTGGTGGCGTTCCTGGGTCCTTCTGTGAATTCATCGTGAACTTGCACTATGAGAGGCAGACCCATCCACATGTGTAAAACACAATGAGAATCTGTTTCTACATCTCTACTTTGTAGATGTCTAATTATATTTAAGGTATGAAGATTAAAACTGATGTATGGCATACTAAGTGCCTATTTGGTCCACATACACCAATGTGTCTATGCGTGTTGTTAGTAGAGAAAGGCAACATGAACCAGAGGTAAGCATGGATTTAAGTAGGTTATAGGTCTGTTCCCTCTATTTTAAGTCACTGAGACATGAACTCTAAATAAATTATTTCTAAATGGTGTTACCAAATGATAAATAAGATCTGATGGTATGTGTGTATGTGTGTGTGTGTGTGTGTGTGTGTGTGTGTGTGTGTGTGTTTCATACTTTATACTTTTCTATGTGTTAATTGTGATTTTGTTCTTGGAAAGGTGTTTTCCTCCTAAAGAGATATGGGCTCAACACAAATCCCAGCCTTTTCCTAGATCAGCCCATGTTTCCTTCCTCATAGTCCCAGCCTCCTCCTTCCATCTTCTCCCTCCTCACTCCAGCATGTCCTTCTGTGATCTGCTGTAACTGCTCAAATGACCCCACTAAAATGCATATAACACATGGAGATGATGAGAGCCACATATAGTATGTCACAGAGCCCCTCTGTCGTGTTTGTTACTCATTGACTATGTCACAGAGCCCCCCTGTCGTGTTTGGTACTCATTGACTATGTCACAGAGCCCCCGTCGTGTTTGGTACTCATTGACTATGTCACAGAGCCCCCGTCATGTTTGGTACTCATTGACTATGTCACAGAGCCCCCCCTGTCGTGTTTGGTACTCATTGACTATGTCACAGAGCCCCCCCTGTCATGTTTGGTACTCATTGACTATGTCACAGAGCCCCCCCTGTCATGTTTGGTACGCATTGACTATGTCACTGAGCCCCTCTGTCATGTTTGTTACTCAATGACTGTCACAGAGCTCCCCTGTCGTGTTTGGTACTCATTGACTATGTCACAGAGCCCCCGTCATGTTTGTTACTCATTGACTGTCACAGAGCCCCCCTGTCGTGTTTGTTACTCATTGACTATGTCACAGAGCCCCCCTGTCGTGTTTGTTACTCATTGACTATGTCACAGAGCCCCCCTGTCGTGTTTTGGTACTCATTGACTATGTCACAGAGCCCCCCTGTCGTGTTTGGTACTCATTGACTATGTCACAGAGCTCCCCCGTCACATTTGTTACTCATTGACTATGTCACAGAGCCCCTCTGTCATGTTTGTTACTCAATGACTGTCACAGAGCCCCCCTGTCGTGTTTGGTGCTCATTGACTATGTCACAGAGCTCCCCCGTCACGTTTGTTACTCATTGACTATGTCACAGAGCCCCCCTGTCGTGTTTGGTACTCATTGACTATGTCACAGAGCCCCTCTGTCATGTTTGTTACTCATTGACTGTCACAGAGCCCCCCTGTCATGTTTGGTACTCATTGACTATGTCACAGAGCCCCTCTGTCATGTTTGGTACTCATTGACTATGTCACAGAGCCCCCGTCACGTTTGTTACTCAATGACTGTCACAGAGCCCCCCTGTCATGTTTGGTACTCATTGACTATGTCACAGAGCCCCCCTGTCGTGTTTGGTACTCATTGACTATGTCACAGAGCCCCCCCTGTCATGTTTGGTACTCATTGACTATGTCACAGAGCCCCTCTGTCATGTTTGTTACTCAATGACTGTCACAGAGCCCCCGTCACGTTTGCTACTCATTGACTATGTCACAGAGCCCCCCTGTCGTGTTTGGTACTCATTGACTATGTCACAGAGCTCCCCTGTCACGTTTGTTACTCATTAACATTCAGCCAAGGTTTTGGGTGACTTAATAACTAATTAGGACATACATGGAATTGATATGAATTCATATAATATTGAAATACAGATAGTTTTAAAATTAGGCTGACTGGGCCTAGTGGCACACATCTTTAATCCCAGTACTCAGGAAGCAGAGGCAGGTGGATCTCTTTGAATTCGAGGCCAACCTAGAGTATAAAAGTTCCAGGACAGCCAGAGCTACATAGTGAGACCCTGTCTCAAGAAGATAAACAAAATAAGTATGATCAGGCCTGAGAGCCAGGTTTTAATACAATAAATACTTTATGGTTGAAAAATAGCACAACTTTTCATGCTAGATTTATTTATTGAGAAAGGTAATAAATTGGAAATTTATTTTATTTTATTTTTTATATTTATTTTTCTATGTCACTAACTGAATAATCAATTAAGTGCAAATTCTTGGTGGCCACATATATAAACCTATTCAGTTAAAGGCAGAACAAGTTCAGGAAGCAAAGGCAGGAGGATCTCTGTGAGTTCAAGGATAGCCTGATCTACACAGAGTTACACACCACCCAGGGCTCCATAGTGAGACCTTGTCTCAACAAAACAAAACAAAACAAACAAACAAACAAACAGAAACCCAGAACAAATTAGTAATGCTTTAGATCAGTCCACAATATAACCAACTAAATCACAAATGTATTTTTCTAATTAGTTTTTAATATGCAAAACGTTAACAACTGCTTCATTAGTGACTTATTTCCATGTGTTTTCTTCAGAACAAGAATCTGGGTATTTACTTTTGGGAAAGTCAGGGCTTTCTCTCCTGTGACAGAGGTGTCTGCTCCAAGTGTGGCTCAAGGCTCCCATCTACAGCACAGCTAGCTGGCTCAGGAGCACAGCCTGTGGTAAAGTGAACTAAAGCACAATGTGCAGGCTGCTCAGCAATCTAAGTCTCCACAGCATCAGAGCAAGAATGCATGGGGCATCCATGAAAAAAAGCTGGTGAGCAGGTTTGCTCATCTTAAAGCAAAGGGCAGGGAATTCAATCACTGAAACTCAGAGTTCTCCCACTCTTCCCAGTAATTTTCTGAGTACTATGCAGTTGACAAACAGAAAATGGGGGTAGGGAGCATACCATCTAGTGTGAGAGGCAAACAAAACTGCTTCAGTCCGGTCTCAGTTGTGTTTATTCAAACAATTTAGAAAGTACCCGTATCACTTCTTAACAAGACACTTGATTTTCAGTCTTCATCTTCAAGAATGCAACCGGCTTGGTGGTTCTCAACCTGTGGGTCATGATCCATGGAGGGGTCACCTAAGACCATCTGTGTATCAGATGTTTACGTTATGATTCATAACAGCAGCAAAATCACAGTTACGGAGCAGCAATGGAAATAAATGTTATGGTTGGGGGTTGGATCACCACACCATGAGGAACTGCATTAAAGGGTCTCAGCATTAGGAAGGTTGAGAATCACTGATTTAGAACTTCATGCTGGTCAACAGAAGCATCTCAGATCCACTGTGGTTGATGAGTCCACTAAGCTGACAGTGGATCTCAGGAAAGGCAGGAACAGGAGACTAAAACATTCCTGGAGCAGCCCCCTTTTCACCAAGAACTGAATCACTGAATACAACCAGAGAAACCAAAACAACAAAACATACCCCCAAATGAAAAAGCCGAACATTGACGGCTAAGTGGGTCAATGCGCAGCGAATGACAGCCTACTGGAAAGAGAAAAACAAGGATCCCAGATCTCCACTCGAGGCCCAAAGTCTGGACATTTGGAAATCTCTGAGCTGTTTCCCCATCGTTGCAGTGGAAAAAGTTTCAGAGCCTGCCCTGTGTGTTTGCTGCATGGATGAGATGAGCTGCCGTCATGTGTGTGGCGGATTGCTTGGCGCACACCAAGCATTCCATAGTCGTTACCTCTTATTATCACTGTGATGCCTCACCAGCTCAGCGTGTCCTTATTTCATCTGAGGAAGCCACTTTCTGTTATTCAAAATACTGGTGAAAACGGTCTGCTATTCATATTGTCTTTCAAGTCAGAGCATTTTAGTCGATTCGATTTAAGTCTACACAAGTGTTTTGGACTACTACATTAAGGAGACCGACGTCCATTCCGGAGCACTGCAAAGTTGCAATGAAGCAGTCTCTCGGAGGCAGATTTCAGACTGCATAATTGCTAGGTCTGTCTTAGGAGAAAGGGGAAACCTGTCTCCATTTACAAGCCACCCTAGTTCTCAATTCCTTGTAGAGAGAGCCATCTGGAGACAGCTAGTTAAGACTCCCATTCTCCGTGCTTACCATTCCCAATGGCTCTGTTCCTTGGATAGCATGATTGGAAGAAGCCAGCATGAGCTCTCCTTGTCCCCCAGACTACTGTGCATTGTGTTTACAGCTCCCTGTACCACACCTGCTTTGCATTTCACGGGGTGGAGGCTAAGGGATTTGGAGACAACACACTTGTAACAGCCCCGCCTTGTGGGATGGGTCCCCATCTACATCTGTATGATCAATAAAAGCCCACGAATCTTGAAATAATGGTTCAAGTACCCCAGCCCCTTCCTACATGGGTAAAGAGCAGTCAGCTAAAGCTGTGGAGATCTTAAATTCGGATTTGGATGGACTGACTGATAAGCAACATTTAAAGTACTAAGGAGTCTTTAAAACAGCAGACATCCAGGCAGTTCCCTCTTAGTTGATGAGGACAAGAACTTTTTGAAGGATAGATCTATGTCCAGGTCACAATTCACATGAAAGGGTAAACTAGCCCCCCACCCCCCACCCCAGTTCCTAAGTTATCACAGCTTCCTCCTGAATTCTCCTAGGCAAGCTTCTTCCCATTTCAATTTACTGTCCACAGTGTGTTCAAACGCTACAGTGGTTCCTGTCTCACTCCTCTGGGTTTTGTTTCTGTTTTACATTCATATTTATTTTATACACAAACACCCACAGCACAGCCTGTGGGTAGAAGTCGGAGGGCAACCGGTGAGGGCAGGTTCCTTCCTTCTACCTTGAGGATTCTGGGTATCCAACTCCCATCATCAGGGCGGGTAATAACTGAGTGGGTGACAGCTGAGTTATCTCACTAGCCCATGCTGTGGGATGTTCTGTATGTCAAATGTGTTGCTCTGATTGATTAATAAATAAAACACTGATTGGCCAGTAGCCAGGCAGGAAGGATAGGCAGGACAAGCAGAGAAGAGAATTCTGGGAGGTGGAAGGCTGAGGCAGAGAGACACTGCCAACCACCGTCATAAGGGAGATGTAAGGTACCGGTAAGCCATGAGCCATGTGACAAAGTATCAATTAATAGAAATGGGTTAATTTAAGATAGAAGAAGTAGATAACAAGAAGCCTGCCACAGCCATACAGTTTGTAAACAATGTAAGTCTTTGTGTGTTTACTTGGTTGGGTCTGAGCAGCTGTGGGACTGGAGGTTTAGAGAGATTTGTCCTGACTGTGGGCCAGGCAGGACCAGGAAAACTCCAGCTACAAGCCCACATCTGTTTCTGGTTTTGATAATTTTTCTTTTTGATTTATCTATCTCATTCTATGTGTATAAGTGTTTGCCTGCATGTATGTGTTTGGACTATACATGTCTGTGTGGATGTATGATGGATGCTACATTCTTCATCCCAGCCAGAGGAGCAACAGGTATAGCATCTGGTCCAGGCAGGGGAGGTTTAGAGGAAAGGGTTTATTTTCAGCTTACATTTCCACATTCACAGTCCATCATCAAAGGAAGTCAGGGCAGGAACCCGGAGGCAGGAACTGATGCAGAGGCCACAGAGGGGTGCTGCTTACTGACTTGCTCAGTCTGCTTACTTACTGTATCCAAGACTACCATCCCAGGTGTGGCATTGCCCAGAGTGAGCTGTGCCCTCCTACATCAGGTATCAATCAAGAAAATGCCCCACAGACTTACCCAAACGTCAATCTGATGGGGGCATCTTCTCAACTGAGGTTCCCCTTTTCCCTAATGACACCAGCTTGGGTCACACAAACATAAAACCAGCCAGCAAAACACCTGACTGCTTAGGACCACAAGAGAACTTTCTCCTATCATTTTTCCCCCCCTCTGGAATTTACTTCCTAAATACATAGAAGGATAGGTCACCAGTCTCTGGTCTTGTTCCTGCTGGTCTCTGCAGAGAAGAATGATTTTACCCAACTTTTCAATAAACTTCAAACTTAAGAGCTTGATGACATCATCCCGTATTTCCCATGGGCTCAGGTCTTATCTTTAAGAACAGTTACCGATTTATAATGTAATTCTTATTTCTGTGTTTCCTGCTGGTGTTAGAGTCCAAGCTCCTGCAGGGGCCCATGCTAAGGAGTCCTCTCTTGCTTTTGTGACTTCAGCACTCACTACCACACCCTGTCACAGAAAAGGCTATCGACAAATGTTCGCTGAACCAATAATGAAATGAAACTTCTATTAGATTTTGGGAAAACTACCCATCTTGATAAAGTTAGATTTCAGGAAAAAAAATGAAAAGGGAGTGGAGTTTCCAGTAGTTTTGTCATGGTCATGATCGTTTAGTTGAATCAGTATACTTGGCTAAAAAATAAAAGTTTCTTTTTTCTTTTTTCTTTTTTTGTGGACTCCTATAATCTTTATCTTGAAAACTAAAGGGATTAAAAAGTTTATGGGCAGCGGCGGCGCATGCCTTTAATCCCAGCACTCCAGAGGCAGAGCTAGGCGGATATTTGTGAGTTCAAGGCCAGCCTGGTCTACAGAGCAAGTTCCAGGAAAGGCGCAAAGCTACACAGAGAAACCCTGTCTCGAAAAACAAAAACAAACAAACAAAAAAAACCCAAAAAAACGAACAAACAAAAAGTTTGTGGACATGTTGACTTAAGCCAGTGTGCTAGCCAATTATACTTCTGAGTTCACTGAAAACTATTAAAGCTTGCAGAGTAAAAATGCGATTTAGACACTATTAATTACTGAATAATCTCAAATATATGTCTGTGTGGTGCACATATGTAGACCAGAGGTCTGTGCTGGCTGTCTTGCTCAGTCCCTTCTATCTTATCTGCTGGGGCAGTATCTCTTGCTGGACCCAGAGCTCATGTTTCTGGTTAGGCTGGCTGGCCAGCTTGCTTCAGGATTCCCAGTCTGTGCTTCCCATGTGCTGGGATCACAGACGGGCTGCCATGTTCCCCGACTGCTCTGTGGGTGCTGGGGATCCGAACTCTGGCCCTCAAGCTTAGGCAGCAAGCACTTTGCCTGCTAAGCCGTCATGAAAGCCCTGTTGTATTTCACTTTATTTTTCAGTAGAAATAGTTCACCTATCCAATGGAGAAATCTTTCATTTTTATTGGATTCTAGATTGGTCTGATAACAAAGCTGATAAATTTCCTATTTTTTTTTTTTAAATTTAGTAATAAAAAAGACTTTTGCTTTACGCTTTCAAGGGTCTTAAATTCTAACAGCCATGTTTAGTACATGTTCTGCAAATGTATCCGCATGGGTTGCTATAATCCAAGGTCTCACAAGTGTTTCTTCATGCCAACATGTGCTATAGGTACAGTCTTCCTCAATATGGCATTTGCTGCAGCTGCTGGGGACCTTTTAGAATCCCACCATGTGAAAAAAAAAATCAAGCAGTCTTCAACAAGGAAGACGCCTATTCCTAGGTTCCTAGGTTGCTTAGAATTTGTTGATCCTAATTGTGGACATTTTGCCATCTGGTAGGAATTTTCTGTCTTCAGCAGTTCCTTTTTAAACACGGCAGCCTCCTTTCCAGATAAGAAGAATGGGGAAGGACTCTGCCTGTCTGTGACTTCTCTCTCTCTCTGTGTGTGTGTGTGTGTGTGTGTGTGTGTGTGTGTGCATGTTCATACGGGCACACACATACCAGGCTGCACATGTAGAGGTTTCAGGACAACCTCGAGTGTCAGTCAGCTCTCATCTTTCACTCCTGTGGATAATTAATTGGTAAATAAAATACAGATTGGTCAGTAGCCAGGCAGGAAGTATAGGCGGGATTAAGAGAGAGGAGAATAGAGAGAACAGGAAGGCAGGAGAGGTCACTGCCAGCGTCCACCAGAACAGGGAAGATGTAAGGTACCAGTGAGCCACGTGGCAAAGTATAGATTAATAAAAATGGGCTGAATATAAGAGTAAGAGCTAGACAATGGTAGGCCTGAGCTAATGGCCAAGCAGTTTAAATACTATAAGCGTCTGTGTGTTTATTTTATAAGTGGGCTGTCGGACTAACAGGGCTTGGCGGGGGCTGGAGAGAAGGTCTCCAGCCACATTTCACTGTTTGAGAAAGGGCCTCTCCATGTTTGCATCCTCCAGACAGCCCACACTTCCAGGGACTCCTCTCTCTGCCTCCCATCTTGACACACACACACACTGAGATTACAGACGGTGCAGTGTGTTCAGCTTTGCATGGGTTCTGGGGTCTGAACACACACCCTCACATTGGCAGAGCAACTGCTTTACCCCCAACCAGTTTTCCTGGCCCACCTATGACCTTATAAAAATGAGCTTGATTAGGTCTTGATCTATTACAGATAGCAAAACCTAAATACACTTGGTACTAAAACCTACTTTTTAAGATTTCGTTTTTAAATAGAGAGTGAGGGATTCGACAATTTGTTAGCCTGTCTCTTGTTTATTAAGTTTATAAACTCCATGATGACAAATCAAAACACACCAGAAAAATTCTTTAAAGTGACAATACCTGCTGGGGAGGACGGAAGGCTTAGTTTAGATCACTATTTCTCAGCTGGGGCCAATGGTGCCTACGAAAACATCTGGCGACGTCTGAAGGCGTCTCTGGTTGTCAGTGCTGGGAGGTGCTGCAGACAGAGTGAGCGGAGCATCCCACAGTCTGAGCTGGTGCTCCTCAAATGCATGGTTTCTCTTTCACTGGATGCTTCCAGCGGTTTTTGTCTCTAGTTTTCAGTTTATCTGTACTTGCATGTGGGTTCCTCTGGGCTTATCTAGCCTGGATTCAGTATGCTTGCATGTATAGGCTGGGTCATTTGCTAAATTCGTAATAGTTTCTTGCAACTATCTTCAAATACTTATTTCTGTACCATATTTCTCCTCTCTTTCAGCATCGCTGATGGTGTAAATGTTGGAAATACTGGGCGAACGGTCCCCATGGTGTGTCCATTCTCTTCTTTCAATTTCCTTCTCCTTGTTGATGTTCAGATTAGATCATTTTTGCTCATTTGTCAACCCCACCAGTGAACCCTCTAGGAGCTCTGGTCTGCTAGGGAGCCTGGCTATTCAGTTTTAGAAGTTTGGCGACTATATTTATTCACTTAAAATTTTCCGAGTGGGCTCAGCAGCTGAAAGGACTTGTGCAGACCCTACAGCCCAAATTCAATCCCTGAAACCCATGGTGGAGGGGAAACTGAGTCCTGTGATCTCCACATACATGCCACCACACACTCGTTCCCCCCATCTCTTCCTTACACACATAACAATTTAAAAAACAATTTCCAATGATTCTTATTTATATTTTCTACTTTATGAGTGTTTGATCTTCCTTCTTAGAATGCTTTTTATAAGGACCGCTGTAAAAACCTTAGCACGTTCAAGCATCTATGGTAGCTCAGCATGGCTCTCTCTTTTTTTTCCCCCTTTCTGCCTTTCTTGGTTTCTTCAAGGTTGAGTGATTTTTGTACTGTATTCCTGATATTTTCAATATTATGTATCTGGGCCCTATTTAAATCAACTGTAGACTTTAATATTTCTGTTTGTATCAGGAAATCCAGCTGCCTACATTTGGGTTACAAATTCCGGCCAGCCTCGTATAAGATGTAGTTTCCATGTTCATTCTGCTGCCAATATCCTTGGGGTACTATTTACATCTTTCATTGTATTTACTACACAGTGACCACTTAAGGCCCTGGAGTGGTACTCATACTTAGTTCAGTCCTCAAGCATTTTGTGGGGACACTCTTTATGATCAGATCTGCTTGAGTACAATGTGGGGATTCAGGAGAGTCGTCACCGTAATCTCCTCCACTCTCTGGTTTTCTAGGGTCCCCCTTCTAGGGTCCTCTAACTTGAGAACCAGTTGTCCATTCTATCGTTCTGTTCCATTCCATTCCATTTCTTCCACACATACTGAATGTCTGAGACTGCAGTCTTTGCTAACCATGGGCAACAGCGCACTCCCAGGGAGGGTGTTTCTCCAAAAAGATCTTTAGGGGGTTGTGGTCCCTGTTGTAAGATGTTTGTGTTCTCAGGGGTAAGGAACAGCAAAGAAAACTTGGAAAAGCAAAACTTGGAGTTACACGTTCCTCTCCCTTTTCTGGTCTTTGAGTCACACAGCCCAAGGCTTCCTCTACAGGTCTGTGTGTTCATGTCTTGTCTGCTCCCAGGTTCCTTGCTCTCAGGCATCTAGGCTGGGAGATACGGAGGGGAAAGTGGGGGAAACACTGCCGATCTGGCAGAATTTTCAAGTCTCGTCTTTCATCTGCCTCCTAACTACTTACGTCTTCACATTGCTGCTGCAGGCACTGTGTTTAGGTTTTATGGATGCACTTAGTGGGAAGGACATGGTGGATTGTGCTGACTCGGTTTATGTAGGGCCTGTATTTACCTTTTGATTCCGTCTTTCCTTTTGGTGAGCACGGGTATTTACCTAGTGTATCATTTAGTTCTCGCTGTGTAACAAATCACTCAATGCCAAGCGGCACAAAGCAACATTACACTTAGCTCATGAGTCTTTGAGTCAGCTGGGAGATTGCTCTGTTCTGGGCTGGCGGGGGCTGCGTCCTCGCCAGCACCTGCGGTCCGGCGGCAGTGCGATGATGTCAGATGCTCTAATTTGTCTGTCTAGTCACCGGCTAGCTGTCACTTAGGCTGTCTGTCTCCTTCCATGTGGTCTCACTCACCCTGAAGACTAACTAGGAATTGTTTCCACGCTGGTCTTAGGGATCCAGCTGTATCATGAGGGTGAGATCCAGCGCAAAAAAACTTTTGACAGCCTGCTCATCTCACATTCACTGGCGTCCCAAGTCACACAGCCTAAAGTCAGTGTGGCTGAGGCCTGCTGACAGCAGATGAGAGACAGACCATCACAGGGCACAGTTCCATGCACAACCTATCACAACCAAGTCTATATCCAAGAGAGTATGGTATACATTTAAGATTGTTATTCCACTGTTTTTTAAAGTAACATCTTCTTTGTACACAAAATGTCAGGGCCGCCACTTTCTTCCCTCAGTTGCCTTTGGCAAGCTCAGCACAGTTGTCTTTTGACATTTAACATCGCCTCAAGACCCAGTCTGTGTTCTATTGGGGAAGGTGGGTGTGTCTGGTCAATTGAGTCAAACCTGAAAGTACCACTAAGATAAAGTTAGACAATACTTTTAAATATAAAACTCTTTGAATTACAAAATACATATCCTCCTTCTAGTCTCAGATTGAATTTTATTTTTAATTCTCAATTTCCCCAGGGGTTGTTCATAGAATCTTCTCTACTTTCTGCAAATTCTGTGTTCCCCACAGACACCTCAGGTCATGGGAACACTTCCCCAGGCAAAGAGAACCTGGAACGAAGAACCCCACAACACCTTGCTCTTCTCCTACCAACTGTGACATCTGCTCTCCCAAGAGTTTCCTGCTGAATCCAATCCACCTATCTGCCATAGTTATACCTGCTTTCTCCCAGCCCAGCCTTTGGAGTGCCTCCTGCCCTTAAACCCTAGTGTGTGAGGTGAGTGAATGAGTGTGTGTGTGTGTGTGTGTGTGTGTGTGTGTGTGTGTGTGTGTGTGTTCAAGGGCTCCTGAAGGCCAGGTGTCAACCTTAGGTATTTCCTCAGGAGCTAGCCATCTTGTTTTCTGAGACAGAATTTCTCACAGGCTTGGAGCTCACCAAGAAGGTTAGGCTGGCTAGTCAGTGGGTCCCAGGGGTACACCGCGTCTCCATCTCCCCAACACTGGACAAGCACGGCACCCAGCATTTTCACATGGGTTCTCGGGGAATCAAATTCAAGTTCTCATGCTTACCAAACGAGCTATTTCCTCAGTCTAGTTTTCCCTTGTTCTATGATGCATTCTGTTTGCCATTTTAACTAGTTCTGTTTAAAAACAAAGAAACAAACAAACAAACAACAGCAAAACAAAACGCTGACAGTATCCAAGACAAGAAACTAATACATGTACTTGAAAACAAAACCTTTCCTGGACCCACATGCTTCTTTAAAAAACCCACACACCTCCACCACTTCTTTCTCTCTTTACAGGCAACTTTCTAGAAAATACTATTGGTATTTTATGGTATAACTCGCTACAGCCAGTGGCCCATGGAAGAACAGACAGCCAGTGCCAGAGACGAAGCCCATGTGTCTTCTTACTTGACCCTTGCCTCTGAAGCAGGAGGCGGGGGGGGCAATTTCCCAGGCCCACCTACAATTTCTTTCTCCAGGGAAGTAGTTCAGACCACAGTGTCATTTAAATCTGGCTCTGTAAATACTGCATTGTGCTAACCCACTCTGAGCTTTATGTCATGTGGACGCCATTCATTGCTTGTTTCTGATACAGATGTAAGTTTTTATCTATTATTTTATTTGCTCATGAAATATCTGTTGAGCACCTAGCATGTGACAGTTACTGTGAACAGTACAAAAAGTCTGCTCCGGGGAGCTTATATGCAAAAACACAAACACCAACAAGCAAATATAGAATATGTCAGAAAAGGATTAAGTACCATCCACCCACCCACCCACCCACCCACCTATCTATCTATCTATCTATCTATCTATCTATCTATCTATCTACCTACCTACCTACCTACCTACCTACCTACCTAGATGAGAGAGAGCTATGAAAGGGAACTAGTGTCTGTGAAAGGTTCTCACAGGAATAATGGGAGTCCCTTGAAATCAAAGGATCATCACATCCCATTTATACACCGGCTTCATCATTTCATGACTATGGAGGAGGAAGGCAGCTAAAACCTCCATCCAGCTACTTTCTTATTCAGAGACCTCACTTCATTCTTTACCCCAATACTGATATCTCAAAGTACACATTTTAACAGGGCCTCCCTGATCTCCATTCATAACCAGTATTTGGGGACAAATTGTTTACTGTATATATTGCTTTCCCACTTCTTTAGACACTAAACACTGGTATGATCTGGACCATGTTGTTTCTCTTAAGGTTTCGGTTTATAAAACAATTATAATGAACTATGTGGGCCATCTCCTTTATATAGAGTGTCTAGGTACACAATCCAAAATTCACAGAGAGGCAGATGGAAGAAGATAAAACTAACTTTAAAAGAAACCCCAACAAGTTTTCAAGTGTTTCTTGGCAACTATTATCAAGGTAATTAATTATCGCTTCAACTACTGACATTTGAGCATTGGTACCAAAGTAACACACCATATGGATACAACTTTCAACATTGCTGACACCAATTGTTTTTTTAAAATCATTATGTAATACATTTTCAATGAGACACACATGGGTCACTTGCTTAACTTGCCCTAAGACTTCCGATAAAGCTTCTGAACAGATGGCAAACTGCTTGTCTGTAGCTGCTCACCTGCTTAACTTCCAGCCAGGTGAATCATATGTGTCTTGATGTTGCTAGGCAACAAGGCAACTCTAGGACTCCAGGAAAACCACCGCCACCCACTGCCGTTCATAGAGCATTTTCTAGGATCAGCCATCTTGGTATATAATTCACAAAAACCAATAGAAAATATTTAATAAAAGCTCTTAGAGAATTCTGTCATTATAAGAAACAATAGTTCAGCTTTATTTTTTTCTAGAAAACCAAGCTAGCCGTAAGGTGGCTAAGACGCAAGAGAGCCAGCAAGTAGGGCTCGCTTGTGCTTTTCTTACTTACTTATCCAGGCCGTATCAATAATTAAGGTGTCCCTCGAGGTCACCAGAATACCATTTAATTCTTCTGCTACAGTGCACTAAAAGGCCTTGGAAAAGTTCTTGTTATATTATTTACGAATGTTGCATAAGCATACTAACTCACATCTAGTAGCTCTCTGCTTAAAAACGAAAAACAGAACAAAAAATCCCAGAACAGTCCATTTACTTTTCAGGGAACGTATTACTGGATGTCACAGCCATGACCATCATTACTCCAGGGTAAATCATAGCCATGACTGCCATCACTCCAGAAACTCAAAAGGTTAAGAATGGCATCCACATTGTGAAGGTCTGAGGCCACCCTTGACTTGGCAATTCTTCTTCAGTTACGCAATATAAGTTAACTATCACTGCCACAGGAGAGATTCAAACGTCCAGTTCCAGGGAAAGGCCTGCAGTCTTGCAAACAGTGCTGCACACCTGGCAGGCATCAAACATCCCTTTCTGAGGGGTTGCTTCCAGACATGATAAATGCTGGCATTTTACATGAAAAGGGCAGGTTGCCAAGCAACATGCTATCTCTAATTTAAAAAAAAATCCATAATAAACAAATCAATGTAATACATGTACACAACTGTAAAGTATTTACAAACATATAGCATAAAATGTTTGCATATGACACATATGAATAGACATATCAATATTGAAAAGAGAATGAAAAAATTAACTGATTGTGTAAACCTGGGAAACGTAAAAAAATATTTTTAGTGTTTTCCTACATTCTATAAGGAACATACATGGTTATATTTAAAAAAGAAACAAGACTATGCAGAAACAGGTTGGCAGTGTTATTTCAGAATGTATAGGTTTTCTAAAAGAATATTTGTGTGTGTGTGTGTGTGTGTGTGTGTGTGTGTGTATGACACTGCATGTGAGCCATAGTGTGTATGTGGAGTTCAGAGGTCCAACTTTGAAAGTTAGTTCTCCTTCCACCAGGGGGGTTCTGGAAATTGAACTCAGCTTCATCAGCCTTGGCTGCAAGCACCTTTATCTGCTGAGCTATCCACTGACCTATCCTACTGGCCGCTCATAGACTTTCTCCAAAGAAGGTCAGAGTCTTAGAGATTGGCAGTAGACTAATGGTTTGTTTGTATTTTTATCTTTTAATGCACTTCGGCTAAAGCATCTGTGTGGACAGGGACTCACTTTAAATGTTCTCTGTGTTGGCACAGCTTTATCCCCATGAAACAACTGTTCTTCAAAACTGGAGCATAGAGATAGATAACGGCTTATTTTTGATGAAAGTGACATGAAAGACTATGGATCTCAGTAGCAGTTGTGCCTTCCTGGCAGACTAAGCCAACACCATCAGGGGTGACAAAGTGAGCTGATTTAACCCTCAAGTCTGAATCTGATAACCTATGAACTTAGGCCAGAGGAGGGTGAGTCCCCCACACCGCAAGGCCAGTCTCAGCCTTTTTTTTTTTTTTGGTTTTTCGAGACAGGGTTTCTCTGTGTAGCTTTGCACCTTTCCTGGAACTCACTTTGGAGACCAGGCTGGCCTTGAACTCACAGAGATCCGCCTGCCTCTGCCTCCCGAGTGCTGGGATTACAGGTGTGCACCACCACCGCCCGGCCAGTCTCAGCTTTTTGAATATGGATGACTGACAGATTTTCTGGCTTCATCCACAACCAGCTTTCTTGTTCTTTGATCATTTCATGAACATGTACAGAGCATTCTGGTTGCTCTTAACCACCCACCTTCTCCTAGGCCCCTTCCCCAATTTCTCCTCTTCCCCACAACCCCCCTTTCATGCTTAGGTCTTTTTGTTTTGGGACCCACTGAGTTTACCAAGGACCACCTGCTTGAGCATGGGTTTGGAACTGCCCTTGGGAGCCTGGTGGGCTCACCTATAGATACCCAACTAAAGACAGTGACTTCTCCTCCTCCAGAATTCACCAGTAGCCCCTTGTTCAGCAAGGAGTGACAGGGGTCTATTATCCCCTCCTTCCCCAGGCACACAGTAACAGTCACGCAATGATAAGTTACCCCGAGGGCCTAAGACTTCCTCAGCTGTGGAGTTTTGACTGAGTTTACAGAACCAGGCATTAATTCCCTCCTGTAGAGCAGGCCTTGAATCCAATCAGAGACCACTTGGTTACCCATGGAACAGTCATGCCAATGGTGCCCTAGTGGGTACATCTTGCTTGGCAGGTTGGCATGGTAGTTCACAGGGTTCACAGCTGGTTAAGGCTGTTTATGGTTTTTCTCTCCTACTAGCCTGTATAGCAACTTCTGGGTCTAAGAAAGCTAGCCAGTAGGGAGGAAGTTTCCAGCTCAGTTTGAACTTGATTTCTCTGTGGCTTGTGATGGACGTGAAAGGTGATGAAGGTCCTCAGCAACAGCATCTTACCAGTAGGCAACTGGGAGGAATGGCAATCGCATATATTGTTTTGTGGGCAGTGGGGCTTTTCTTACCAACAACTCCTAAGGAGGATCCCACTCGGGAAGTTTTGGCACTGAGACATTTATCTTGAAATTTCCTTCTTTGCCCCTCCAACGTCTTCCACGGACCCTTCCACTGCATTGCCTTCCCAACTCCATATTCTCTTTCTCTCTTTTAAAAATAACTCACTGAGTCCAATTAGTGTGCCCCTATGTGCATGGGTGTAGGGCCGGCCACTGGAGTACTAGTGACCTACCATGAACCATACTCCTGAAGACGACAATTCTTCCCCCAGCAACTCTCAACCACCGACAGTTCTTCAGTTGATGAGCCCCTCCCTGCCATCCGCGGTGGAATTATTCCCTGGCTTGATCTCACATGGGTCTTACGCAGGCAGCCTCAGCTGCTAAGCGTTCGTGGGGACGATGGCGTTGTCACATCCAGAAGTCACTGGGTCACAGCTGTCTTCCTCGACCCCTGGCTCTTAAAATATTTCCGTACCCCCTCCGATTATGTTCCCTGTGTCTTGGGAGTGGTGGTGGTAATATACCCTTTAGAGCCTAGCACTCCGACACTGATGAATTCTTCTCTGCACCTTGGCCCGTTGTGAGTCTCTGTATTAGCCATCTGCTGCGAAAGGGAAGCTTCTCCGGTGAGGACTTCCAGCCGCACTCACAATCACCCTTGGGTTCTAGAGTTAGTGCTGGCCAGCCATGCAGGGCATCTCCTTCTTACTCTTTTTAACTTATATTTTTCATTAGCTTACACAGCAGTCATTTTCTTCATACAGTTGTGTTTTTTGGCTAACCCTCTCCCCTACTGTATCTTCATCTTCCTCACCCCCACCCCTATGCCCGCTGAAACCTTCCCACCCCCGGCCCTCCTCCCTAAGGCATCCTGTAGTCCAATTTCTGGTTCCTAGTTTCCTGGATTCTGCAGGCACTGCAAGTTAAATACAGAAAACTAAAGATTCAAAAGTAGGACACACACATGAGTGACAACGCATGGCATTTGTCTCTCACTGCCTAGATCTCCTCATGGAATAAGATGTTTTTCCCCAGCTCCATCCATTTATTTGCAAATTTCATTTTTCTCTGCAGATGAAAAAATTCTATTGTGTGTAGGTACCACATTTTTATTATTCGTTCATGAGTTGGTGGACACCAAGGCTAATTCCATTTCCTAATATTGTGAAGAGAGCGGCAATAACTCTGGGTGAGCAAGTACCTCTGTGTTCATATACGGAGACCTTATGGTCTTTTAATCTTCTGCTTAGGGGTGATACTGACTTTTTTTTTCAATTTTTTGAGACAGGGTTTCTCTGTAGAAACAGTCCTGGCTATCCTGGACTAGACCAGGCTAGCCTTGAACTCACAGAGATCTGCCTACCTCTGCTCCTGAGTGCTGGGATTAAAGGCATGTGATACTACTACCCGGTTGTGATACAGATTTTTGCAAGAAAGGAATACTGCCCCAACCAGTGTCCTAATGTCAGATGTGTTCGACCATTGACATCAAGTGACATGACCGATTTGAGAAAGCTGGTGATTTTGTGTTGGGCCACATGCATGGTGTCCTCAACTGCAGGAGGGCTATGAGTTGAACCCGAATGTGAGTGGGCTGCCACAGTTCCTCAGTAAGCCCTGTCCCTGTGGTTGTAATGACCGGTCCTTTCCAGCTCATCTGCCATTCTAAGGTAAACCTTAGAACTAAATAAGTAATGAATTCTAGGAGCAAACAAGCAGGCATATGTCTGCTCTTTTATTGACTCTGCATTTCCCAGATTCCTCCTTACAAATTAGGAATTCATTTCCCCAACTACTGGGAATATTGACCATGGACTGATGGAACTAAGGAGCTGAGCTCTCCCCAAGAACTGCTCTTGAGAATTCCTCTCCATTAAAGGGGGCCGCCTTTCTCAAGAGCACTCCAAGTTCACACGCTCCAAACCAAAAGCCCGGGGCTCCCTGCCTGGATAGGAGCCAACTCCAGAAATGCTCTCAGTCCAGGAGCTCCCACAGCTTCAGCCTCTCCCTTTGCCCAACCTGGCTATGTTCATTCTCTGGAAGACAATGTATTGAACGTCTCCCGAGACCACAAAACAAGGAAGCGTTAGAGCCAAGTTCTTGCCCAAACACATGTGACTGTGGGTCTTAGTTTCTACCGATTTCATGAAAGCCCTGGCCCCTGTCATACGAGGTCTCTCCTTATTGGCCATCTTTGCTAGCTCTATTGTTTTCACCTATCAGTCCAGGCTAGCCCCATACCACTCAGTACTTGCCATACACGCATGCCCCGCAGGCCCCAGTAAGGCTCCTTATCTTTGCTTGTCTCATTTCCAGACTGCTTCTTTGAAGCTTTCCCTGTGCCCTAGGTAAGTGAAACTCCCCATCCTCCAGGCCCCTACAGCTTGGGGATGCTTAATTATTATACCGAGTTCCTTGCAAGCCGGGACATGACTCTTCACTCAGCTTTGCCAGCCACACAGCTTACAGATGTTTTGCTCAGGGAATGAATAAACAAGGAGATTCCCACTTAGGTCCTGGCTGAATCCTTGCCAACGCCCCCATGTCGGGGAAGCATCTTTCAGTAGCATCCAAATGTGCAACCTTCCTGCAACCTTCCTGAGGTCAGTCTTTCTCCATCGTGGCAGCCTGACATGCAACATCTGGACACCACTGCGGATGCTCATGGATCCCACAAAACTGTATGCGGTCTCTACAGGCGGTGCTCATGGCGGGGCCAGAAGAGTCCGTCACTTTCCTAGCTCTGTGGAAACTAACGCATATTTTTAAGCACTCTTACTTAAGATGTGGAGCTATTTCTCTACCTAGCCTTAGGTCCAGCACAGAAAGTTCTTTGCTGGAAACACTTTCTCCCTCTATTGGAACCAGCACACAATGACTTGGAGCTTGCTAAACTTCCATTTCTAGGTCAGAAATCACACTGAACGTGGCTGCATCAAGCACAGCTGGCCTGCATGACATTGCACCCTTGTAAGAGGCTCCTTTGAAACACCAATGCATCGTGAATCCACAGGGTGCGCCTCCTGCTCGGAAGCTAAAACATTACCCACCAAAGAAAGGTCTGGGTATAAATCCAGGCACGGAACACCGTCCAAACCAAGCTGAGAAGGTCTGTGGAGACTCTCAGCACAGAAACTGAAAGCCGGGTGAGGCGCTGTGTGTGTCCTTTGCACAGGAAATGCTCCAATTTTGTTGTTGTTGCTGTTCTCAACAGAAATGTCCAAACAACAAAGATATTTGCTGAGCGCTGACCGAAGCTAATGATGACAGGAAGGTTGACAAGCCCAGTCGTTGCGTCCCGTGTCTGTCGGTCCGTCCATCCGTCCGTCTGTCTGTCTCCCCCCCCTCCCCCACCCCACTCTGGTTCTTTGTTTCTTGCAAATGGAGTCAGGAAAGAAGAAAGCTCTCTCACACACTAGAAACTGAATTTTTCTGGGCCCTGTAGAATTTTTTTTTCCCCCACTTCACTCTCAGAGACCCTGCAGCCGGAAGTAAGAAGACAGGGTGCTAACACTTTCCTGCGAGGGCAACACATGTGATGTGCTTTACAAGTCTGATCAAGTGTGAGCCGGAAAAACCAGAACCCGAGGCTCTCCCCTCGAAGTGCGGCTCTTTTCTAAGTGTGGAGGTCAGTTCTAAGGACAAAGATGAAACTTGCAGGTACTTAAAAAAAAATAAATAAGATGTTAATTATTTTCATTAAGAGTGTGTGTGTGTGTGTGTGTGTGTGTGTGTGTGTGTGTGTGTGTGTGAGAATGGGTATGTGCATATGAATGTGCATGCTCAGGGAGGGCAGGGGCATCAGATCTCCCTGGATCTGGAGTTGTGAGCTGCCTGACCAACCTGGGTCCTGGGAACCAAACTCACTTCCTCTGCAAGAGTACTATGAACTCTTAACTGCTGAGCATCTCTCCATCCCCCTGCAGGGACCCACACCCCAAATACCTTCCTTTATGATGCTCAGGTCAGACATTCATTCATTTACTGAATAGAAAGAAATATATCCAGTAGATAATGCTATATGCATTATACATTTGCACACACATGTATATACACACACACCATACACAAACATACAGTATAAACAAACACACAAGTTCAAGTTCAGAATATTGGCCCCTTTCATTCTTTTCAGGCACTTCCTCCTAAGTGGTTGTAGGTAAGGTGGCTATGTGGAAGTATGTGTTAGCAGGGAGGGATGGACTCTACCTTTTTAAACATCCGCGTGGAATCCTCGCTTATCTGCATGAACCGCATGATGACGTTGTTCAGATAGATGTCGCTCAGGGTGGCATGGTCTTTGCTTTCTCGCCTCACTTGGTTCAGGAGCAAGTACCAGCAGTTCACTGGAGACAACAGGTTCTGATCTTTCCTGAGAGGTCAAGGAGGACAGAATTACCATCGAGTCCAAGCAGCCCGGGTCAGCCAGAAGAGGTCACCCATGCGGGTGGAGGAGCCACAGCAGAGAGATACTGTCATCCTGCTCTCTGCTCTGAGCGTTTCTTAGATCAGGACATACCACAGCCTGCAGGAATCCTGCAACTTACCAAGCCTAGAAAGACAACTTGGATCAAAAACACTTGGTACAACCTCCCGCCCCTGACCGGGGTGCCCCAGGAGCCCGACCCTTACAGTGCTGAGGCAGCCCCGGGTTTAGCACCCCACTGAGGAAAGCACTCATGTTTACATGAGAATCTATGGGCTACTGTCTCACACACAGACTGGTCTGCCCGACCCACAAAGTCTCCTTTCACTGTTCAGTCTACTGCTGGAAAAGAAATCTGGCCAGGCATGCTTTCCACAGGACACAAATCTGACGGTTATTCATTAGTCCCTGGATATATAACCTCCAGCCTCCAAAAAGCATTTTGTCTCGAGGCTCGTGAACAGAACCCGGAAGTTTGCTGGCTCATGCTGTGTCACATGTCCTGTTGAAACTTACTGAGCCATCTCCGATTCACAAATGCTCCTCGTTTATTTCAGATAATAAAACTAAATGAACTGCAAAGCACACAAAATTAGATGTCCATACACATATTACATATTCAAAGAAAAACTCCATCCCAACATGGTGAGCAACCAGAATATCACTGCTTAAAAAAAAAAAAAAAAAGATGCCCTCCTCCCCTCCCCCGCTCCTACCACCTGTGGTGGGCAAGGGAGCTGACCCTCCCCCTTACTAGCTGCAGCACTTGGGAAAGCGGGCCCTGCACCTCGCCTGGGAAGCACAGCAGAGCTGACAGAGGTGCAGAGGAACCGTGCTGAGAATGTGACCCTGAGAGATGGGGTCCCACTCCTCATCTTCCGTTTGGTGGTGTGGGTGGGGGGAGAGATGCCGCCCCCACCCCACCTGAGGCAGGTGGGAGAGCTGGCCCTGAGGTATTGAGAGTAGGAGAGCTATCCCTAGCACCTCAGCAGCTGCAGCACTCAGGAGAGTGGCCCCTGCACCTTGCCTTGACAATGCGGCAGAGCTGACCCTGATGGTCCAGGTGTAGGAGAGCTGACCCTGAGGGCGTGAAACTAGGAGAACTGGCCACACGCCTTGCCCATTGCTGCAAGGGGTGAACTAGCCAGGGCAATGCTGGAGAGCTCACCCTGGCTCTAGCAGAGAGTGAGCTGACCAACCCTGCAACTACCCAGGCCCAGAATCAGGGGTATGAGTTGGCCCCACCCCAACATCCACCCCATCTATGATCTATGGGAGCATGTGAAGGTGCTAGTCATATAGACCCAAAGCTAAGGATCTCCACGACACAGGGCAACAAAATATCTAAGACGAGTTCCAGTGAGGACCCAGCACCAATAGTGTAGCAGAAACCAGAGACCTCGAACCAGACCAATGACTCTTTGCAATGAACACTTGCATGTAAAGATATGTGGACAAAAGGGTTTACTGCGTGATTCCCTGTGTCACATTACAGCTTCCATGACAAGACTTTACCTTTTCTTTTTTTCCCTTTTCTTTTTTTCTCTTAAATTTTTTTGAGGGGAGGTTGCAAGGGCAGAGGGCAGATTTGAAGGGATGGGGAAATGAATGGGATGGAGATGCACGATGTGAGAAGACACAAAGAATAAATAAAAAGAAAGTTACAAAAATTAGAACTACAATTTGTTGTTGTTGACTATAAAAACTAACCATGAAATGGCAAAACGGTAGTGTTTCTCCAAACTCGGGCACGAAGTGCCAGGTAATCAGATGTGGGGTTTTATTAACTTTTCTTCTTTTTAATTTGCATGTGTCTGTGAGAGGGAAGGGATGGGGGAGGAGAGAGGAGGGAAGCCATATGCCATGGCCCAGATGCAGATGTCCAAGGCCAGCCTCTGATGTGGGCTCCCGCCTCCCAAAGTGTACGCTAAGGCTACCAGCCTTTCCATTTCTGAGGGCTCTCTTGTTTCTGTCTCCTGCCCTCTCACAGGCATGCAGGGATGACAGATGCATGCCTGCTATTACGTCTGGCTTCTGCACAGGTTCTGGGGTCTGAATGCAGGTCATCAGGCTTGCATGGCAGGCACTTAACTCACTCAGCCAACTTTCCAGCAAGACGATGTAATAGTTCATTATTCATCAACATTTATGCCTGCACATTAAGTCAGGGGAAAAAGAAAGTCATGCCTTCCTATCATACGGTTTCTCAGATTCTGCATTTAATATTGCATTGAATCTGGGAAGCTGAGGCAGAAGGATCAAGAGTTTAAGGCCGGGCTGGGTCACACAGTGAGCTCAAGGATGCCTTATAATGAGATCCTGTCTTAACAAGAAGAAAACAAAGAAAATATCCACCACTCGCAAAACACTGAGTTACAATCTCCGTCTAAAAGACAAAGCAAGAAGAGAAGCAGAAAAAGGAAGAAATCCTCATGCACACTGGGATTCGAGCTCTGACCTGGGACGTCTTTTCTCTTAGAACCATCAAGAAGGAACGGGAGTCCACGGCAGGTGAGCAGAGTCTTTCTATTGTCATGCCCCTGTCTAGTTAGCCCCAGAAGCAAGAGCCACGCTGTCCACTTGAACTATGCTTATCCTTTAGCCTGAAGTACACAGAAAATCTCTTGAGACTATGTCAGACATCTTTGTGTCCTCGGTATGCCCCCAGAAGGAAGCATGAAATAGTATTTCATCAACTGAGTAAGCAAACACATTATTATCATTGCCTTGTTATTAGTGCCAATCACAATACCGATAATCATATAATAGTAATAATAATAATAATAATGATAATAATGATAATAATAATAATAATAATAATAGCAGCAGCTATCATTTACTGAGTGAGAGGCAGGAGGCAGATTGAGACTCGGGACTTCAAGCCAGATTTGGGGAGGTCCAGGTGGGCAATCTCAGCAACTTGGAAGGCTGAGGCAGGAGGATGACAAATTCGAGGCGAGTTTGGACAACCCAGGGAGACCCTGCCTCAAATTCGCCGAACTGTTAATGTAAGGTTGTGGATTGTACTTACTCTAGGCTCTCATCTCTGCCCCCACGCCCCATCTGTGAGGCTGTGGGGTAACTGTTACCTCTTCTCTGTATTTCAGTTACTCTGTACAGTGGGTAAAATAACAGAACCGGTCTCCCGAGCTTATAATGAAGATGGCTTGGGCTATTACCTATGTTTAAATGCTTGCCATCACACCTCAGGCACCCAGGAAGTGCTGTATATATAACATTAGCTATTTTTGTCTCAGAGGCTGCTATGATCGAGATCTGACATTAACTCTGCTTGATCCTTACCACAGCCATTCGCTGACTGTCAACAGGAGAAGGAAAGCTCACCAAGGATTTGATAAGGACCAAAGAGGGAGTCAGAGGGAGCCTGTGTGGGAGGCTGATGGCTGATCTGGGCCCTGATCTTTGCATTTGCGGTAGCAACTTGAGGCTAAGGACTGTTCCCGCAGATAGCGACCCCAAACAGAGTAAAATAGGGCTTCAAGGTCTAGCCTCAACGGGTGTGAGTATGACTGTACTAACGACTCAATTGTCTGGAAAAAGGAGAAGGAGTTGGCACACATAACCAACCCCATGTCAGCCCCCAGCCCCAGCAAGCACTTTGCCCTGTCTGTCACGCCTCCTGCTAGAGAAACCAAAGCTCAGAGGAGGTATGTAGTGACCCAGTCACGCAGTCATCACTGTTCAGACCCAGTCTGGCTGGTGGCTGGTCAAGCCAGGTTTTAAGTTTTTGATCCATTGCCTCTCCGGCTCTCCATTCAGTAACAAATAAGGCTCAGGTCAAAGGCAATGTGAAGCTGCCTGTAATATTGAATTACATTTATTTATTTGGTGGTGCACTCACTCATGGGGGTCAGAGGACAGCTTCCAGTAGTTCACTCTCTGTCCACCATGTGAGTTCTGGCAACTGAACTCAGGTCATCGGCTTGGCCTCCACCTGCCATAAGCCATTTTGCCAAACTGGCTACCCTTCTTTTTATGCAGGCTTCAAGGTCATGGAAGGGTATGAAAGGGAACTTTAAGATCACTGAGGAGAAAGAGGCCCGGTCCTCAGCAGTACCTTCACACCCAAGCTGAGCAGGCTGGGCGGTCTCTTTGTTGCCCTTGGGTAGGGGGACAATAAGGAGGGGCTGAGAGTGGACGGTTACTGCTCCACATCTTCATCTTGGGTAGAACTTGTCACCAGCTGGATTAAGGGATGGGTACCTTTGCACAATACCTAGACCTTCACTTCCCCCTTCCTTCCTTCCTTCTTTCTTTCCTTATAATATGAATCCTTGGTAAGGGCATCCATTATATTTTAGCCATCATGTCTGGGAGTTTTATGGCACAGGTGTTTTCCAGAGTCCCTGACCTACGTGCTTTCTGAAACAAAAGCCCATGCTGCTTCTTTTAACTATTTCCCTAACTGAGGGTTCCCCTCTCCCTCTAGGCTAGCTAGCTCAAAAGGCGACACACCGTGAGAGACCCTACTGTTCTTCCTTCATTGACAGCCTTCACAAGCTTACCTGTCACCTAAACGCAGGTATGGTAAGTTCAACTTAAAACTCTCCAGAGACTCCTATGTCTACAGGATAGAGCCCACAAAGACGTGCAAGAATCTGTGGTGTGCTCGGATTGATACCTGTGGCTACAATGCCCATCCAATTACCACGTACTCCCTAAGAACTACTATTTTGCAAATGTGGCTCAGAGCCCTTTCCTTTTGGTCCTTGACCTATGGGGTTCCCTTTTTCAGCCTCCTTTTCTCGTCAGCTAGTCATTATGTGTCCACTCACATATCACTCTTCTTGGGGCCAGGGAGATGGCTCAGGTGGTCGCATTGCCTTGTAAGCTCAATGCTGTGAGTTTGAGCCACGGACCCCAACACTGAGGAGGCAGAGAAGGGCAGGTGAATGGTGTGTTAACACCTAAGAAATGATACCCCTAGCTTGTTCACTGGCCTCCATAGCAAGTACACACTAATGTCTGTGCACCACTGTACATACATGCATTGGCATACATGCATGCATATATACACACCCCACTCTTCCAGGACCTTACTTCTCGACTTCTATAACACAGTATGTTTCAACCCTGTCTGTCAATGCAACCCTGTGCTTGCCCCTGTTCACACACTTATGTACAATTACCTACCTGTCTCTCTGACCCTGGGATTTTAAATTACGAAGTAAATTTCATGAACAGAACCTATATGTTCTTTTTAGTTACTACAAACATGTTGGGTGGAGGTGGGTGCTTCCCCGGAACACTAAACCCAAACTAATGTTACTGCTTCTCTTCATACAGAAATCACTAGAGCATGGTGCAGGCCTATAATCCTGGCACTGGGCTGCAGAGTGAGACCTGGTCTCAAGAAATGGAAAGAAAAACAAACAACAACCTGCCACAGAAATCTCGAGGCCTTTGCTTCACGCAGCTCTTTAAACACACCCTGTTCAGATGTCTACCTACAGCCGCTATCAGCTTTTCTGTAGCTGGGAATTTTATAGAGACTGATTCAAAACATAAATTTAATTCTATGCAGTATGAGTGGGAAGGGAGAAAGGTTGCTACATTTATGGGGACATGATCGCCAATAACTTCTTAGACAGAAGAGGACATGTCCAGAACTGAGGATGTTTGGAGAAAAAGTGGGGTATCCCATTGCCTTGGAAAAGTGACCCTGAATCAAGTCTCTCTACATCTATCTGTTCCTCCCCCTCCCTCTCCCTCCCCCCCCTCTCCCTCTCTCCCTCCCTCCTTTCTTCCCTCTCTCCCCCACCCCCACCACCAGGTATTGAACCTATGACCTCATGCCCCCACACAGCTGGAACCAGCTTCTTACTTGAACTGCTGGTGGTCTTTCGTGCTTCTGGTTTTGGCCATGAACCTTTCTGCCAGCTTCTCCAGGTTCCGGGAATACTCCGTCTCAATTTCGGCCTTTTTCCGGAAGAAGTCTTGCAGGTCCTGGAGCAGCTGAACTCGCATCTCCGTCTGCTGCTCCAGGCATCTCTGGTGCTCTACCAGCTGAGCTCGGATTTCTAAGGGGAGACAGGAAGAAGCCACCTGATGACGTCACCAAAGTGATCAAGGTGCACGACGGACAGGCAAGGCAGGAAAAGCGACTCCTATCACCCAGGTGGCCCCTACGACGGCCTCTGCTGGAGTCCCGTATGCAGGTTGGCTTTTAATTTTTATGTTGCATCTGTTCCTTCATTCTAATGATGTGTATCGGGCACATGAGCAAGACAGAGTGGGTGTGCGGAACACAGGACAATCTGTGGGAGTTAATTCCATCCCTCCACCATGTATATCTAAGAGATGGACCTCGGCTCAGCTTGGTGGCGAGCACCTTTACCCACTGAGCCTTCTCACTGGCCCTTCTTGGCTGTTTAATTTAAAAAAACATCTGCTGGCCTTGTTTTTTTTTTTTTAATGAGATGAGACCCCAAAGATAGCAAAATTTGAATAGAAATATGTCTCACATTTGTAATACCACAAACACACATTGAGTCATGAGAGAAAGAAATTACAGCCTTTCAGATAATTCCAAACACAGGGGTGCTGTTGGTATCCAGTGCATTATAAACTTTGAGTGGTATTTCATGTTAACTACCCTTCTGAGCTGGAGTAGAAAAGACATGGGCATCGTCTCTTCCAGACATCGGAGCTGACACATTTGTCAGTTGGCACACACAGAGACTGACATCTGGCAGTTTTTATTTAGGGCCCACATTCCTCATTTGTAAAACGCTTCAGGGTTTATAGGAATGCCGGACCTAAAAATAACTTCTTTCTATATCCAAATAATCCATTCATAACAGGGCAACTCTTGGCCTCCAACTTATTATTCTGTTCCTAACACCACGGCTGCTCTCTCAGCCTTCCCCTTGTACACTGTGCAAACCAACACCTTTACCACCACACGTCATCCTGAGACTCCTTTGACCATTTTTAATACCTTAGAAACTCGAAGGATGTGTATCTACAGATTCAAGAAGAGCACAAGGCAAACACAACAGATGCCCAATTAGTTGTAAGCGGCCACTGCAGAGAAATCTGTGCTTTGGAACACGAGTTACCCTAACCACACACCAGTGACCGGCCTTTGTGCTAAGATCTGCGGCTCACTCCCAAAGACAAGAATCGTATTGCCAGCGGAGAACCTCTCTGTCCTCCTCCCCAGCGTCCACACCTATGCCCTAAAAGAGGGCAGCTACCTGACTCGGTGACGGAGGAATCCTGTCCCAGAGTACTTTCTTCAGTTCTTTGTGGGATCTCTTCTAGACAGAGCTGATGATGGAGACACAGGGATTTCATCCTGCTATTTAAACTCATTAATGGTGGGATGGTTACAGTGTGAGGGCAGGAGGCAGGCCAAGAACTGTGCTGACTTTATACTGAATTATAATATTGGCTTCTTCCCTATGCACGTTAGCATTGTCTTCTCAGTTAGTACGTGGGACCTCCCCAGGACTCTGTCTCCACTCTGAGTCTGAGCAATGGAATAAATACTTCTTGCCATCTTTCCATCCATCCAGTGGTTCTGAGCAGTTGTCCTATTCCTCAGCAACAGCTTGGCAGAGAGGCCCAAAGAGCTCTGCCCTGGGGTCTGCCATGCTCTGGGCACTGCTGTGTTGGGGGTGGGGGCTCAGCAAAAGCATGGAGGCACACCTCATGTTCTCTCTGGGTTGAGGGATCCTCCCCCTCACCTCTCAGGAGAGTAGTGGTTGCTGGAGAGAAAACACCACCCACAGGCTTTTAACCACAAGGAAGGGCATCTGTTTCCCAGTCAATCAAGTAAGCGGTTTCCAACATAGTATTATAACCAGCATGGCTGCCAAACGCTTTCTCCTAAAAATACACAGCTATTTTTGTTTCATGAAGAAGAAGAAGAAGAAAAAAAAAAAATCAAGGATAGGAGTATTTTTCATTCAGGAATTCCAGTAAATCTTTGGAGATGAAGTGGTTTTTAGCAAATCCCGCTGTGCTAACAGAAAGTGAATCAATCATATTAGGTCCTTCCCACCAGCCATTTCCTCTCACCTTGGTATCCAACAGGAAACAAAAGTGTCTCTGCTACAGATCTTATCAAAGTTACTCAGCAGTTATATGGGCTTTCGTCAACTGGGTATAAATAATTAAAACTCCCAGAAATACCATTTGTTCTGTACCATGGACAGCAAGTCTCTCCCTAGCCACAGATTCCTGGGCAGTGCATTAAGGCCCTTCCCCGCTGCTCTCCTGGGCCAGTCTTGAGGGGGGACTGTTACTGTCGGACTCACGGTTCATTTTAATTTAAATGAGCACATCATTATCAAGCTTGTGTCATAGGTGAGGCAGAGTCCCAGGCTCTGGAGGCACAGCTTTGTCCTCACTCAGCTTCTTCTGGAGTGACACACAAACCCTAGAGTGCCAACATCAGTTCACAACGAAGGGAAGATACAGAAGGAAGAATATGAACTATAATGGTATGGAAGATACGATGTCCCAAATAATGAAGGAGATTGCAAGACACACAGCTGTACCCAGCCACCAAGTAAAACAGCGCCCCACACGGTGGGAATTAAGCTTGCAGATCATATCCCGGACAGGGGATTTGTATATAGCTTATACAAAGAACTCTTCTAACTCAACAATAAAATAAACAAACAAAAAAACTACAACTTAAAACATGAGCAAAGGATCTTAGCTCATCCTCGGCTACACAGCGAATTTGAAGCCAGCCTGGGTTACAGGAGGCCCTGTCTCAAAAGAGAAACCACAGATCTGAAAGTTTACTGTCTGGAAGGAACTACTCTCTCTCTCTCTCTCTCTCTCTCTCTCTCTCTCTCTCTCTCTCTCTCTCTCTCGACCATCCAATCTGTAGCTCCACTCATGCCAAGTGTCCAGGATACTCATGCATAGAAACAGAAAGTCGATGGGTTTTGCTGGGGGGAGGGGAGGTTGGGAGACTCAGAGGGTCACAGGAAGTGGCTGTGGTTGGGGGAGGGCTTCTCTTGGGGGATGATGAAAAGGATCCATCAGATAGTTGTGAAACTCTCTGAATAAACCTCCGAGTTAGTAAACCGCACACACAACTTGTATCTCAAAACCAGCTGTTCCATGTTTAGAAGACAGACGCATCCCAGTCCTGAGAATTTCGGTTGTGGATACATTTTAAACGATGGCGACAACAGTGGAGACCACATTGCCATCCTATAGCGCTTTCTTTTTGTACTTCTTGTCAAATTAGACAGGATTTAAAGTGGCATCTGCACAAGGTGACCCTTACCTCACTACTTCCGTTTTTATCCTGAATTTATACAAAGCTGGACAGTGAGCGTCCTCACCAGCAATCGCTTGTAAGCTTGCTGTTATCATTCCTAGTAGGATATGAATGCTTCACCTAACCAAGGACCAGGAAGGGTTTATTACTGCAGAACGCAGCAGAAAAATGTAAAAATGTGGTGTCTCTGGACAGGTTCTGCTGGTCATTATTTAAAAGTTTAGGCCAGAACCTACTAAAAAATCATTAATACAGTCTCAACTATTGTTATTTTAAAGATTTATTTTTAATTATGTCTCCCCCCCTCCATCTGTCTGTCTCCCTGTGTGTGTGAGTGCACGTACACATGCGTGTGTAGGTACATGCCTGTGGGTGTAGGTACAAGTGGAAGCCGGAGGCATTGGACCCCCTGGAGCTAGAGTTACAGGTGGCTGTGAGTCACCCAAAGTAGGTGTTGGGAACTGAACTCTGGTCTTCTGGAAGAGCAGCATGCATTCCTAACCACCAAGCCACCTCCAGTTTGGGGCTGTTGTTTTGAGTCAGGGTCTTAGTATACAGCCCTGGGAGGCCTGAAACTCACTACATAGACCAGGCTGGCTTTGAACTAACTTACTGTCTCTGTCTACACCACCACACCAGGCATCCTGTTTTGTTTTGTTTTGAAATGACTGTTACTCATTTCTTTTCCAACTGAGCGTCAAACAAAATGGAGAACATCAATAGTTTAATAAGCACAAGGAACAAGGCTTTTCCACCACTGCAACTGACGGGAAGGGAAAGGCAAAAACATAAGGAGATAGTCCCTCTAAGTTATAAAAGTCTGCTAACACCAAATCAAATTATATTACCCAGAAACAGAGGAAATGGAGGAGTGTCTTGCTACTGCAATGGGAAGTTTTAACTCTTAAAATAAACGTCTGTGGCAAACGGTAAGTGTGACATGGGAATATTGATGTGCTCTTGCTCTATGTTACTAAGTGATGAAGGTTCTGGTGTCAACAGATGGACGGGACGGGAGTGGGGCGGGGGTTACTATGGTCACCTGGCAAATGATAATACAGTCCTAGTTGTGAAGGCACCAAGACCACCTCAGTTACTTCATTTTTCTCTTGGGGTCAGGTCAGGTTTCCCTCACATCAGGAGTCTACATCCTGTTAGAATGAGTTAGTAACCTCCTCACAAAGGAAATTAGGGATGACCTAGATGATGTGCCAGCCTCTTGTCTTCAAGAGACTAAAAACCGAGTCAGACGCTAGCCAGCCCCACTGGTAACGCACGTGCTCATTCCTCATGTGAGTGTTTAGACAACCTAGTGACTGCTGCCCTAATTAAACACCAGTTGTAACAGTTGTGAGATTTGCTTAAGTTGAAAATTTAGAGCAGAAAGGAAAAATCTAGAAGAACAATGAGCTGAAAAAAACAAAAGCCATCTTTCTCTTTTTGGCTTTCCAGAAGAAGGTTTCTCTGTGTGTTGCTCTGGCTGTTCTGGAACTCACTCTGTAGACCAGACTGGCCTCGAACTCACAGAGATCCACCTGTGAGTGCTGGGATTCAAGGCGTGGACCATCAGTGCCCAGCCATTTCTCTAGGGCAGAAATCTGAAGGATTCATGTTTCTGCTATAATCCGGACAGAAATGAAGTAACAGCAGGATGAACGCAGGCTGGAGTGAGTGTCACAGGTCCTAAGTTGTACAGTTTCCTCTTGTAAAATGCACCCCACCCCCAAGGTTATGGCCAGAATCGAACGTGGTGACCTAAGTGTAAAGCACGCTGCATCTGTGAACTAGGACGCGGACAGGCAGACTGTTGCTAGTCCCAGCAGACTTGCGTTAGGAGAATATTGGGCCAGTGAGATGGCTCAGTGGTAAGGATCCTTGCCACCAAACCCAAAGACCTGAGTTTAATCTCCAGGACTCACATGATATAAGAAGAGAACCAATGCCCAGAAAGTGTCCTGAACACACACAGGCATGCACACGGACACATGCACAAACGTCCATGGACACACACACACACACACACCCATGTGAACCCGTACACACACACACATGCACACACACAGGCACACAAGAAAAGGCAAGGAAAAACATTTATTGATCATTTCCTTGCACCATACACTGCAGAGGTTCTGAAGAAGACAGCGAAAGCCATGGACCCTGTCTTAGGAAGGAGGCAGATGGTAAGGGCTGCTGACCCTCACGGCTTTCAAAGTAGGAATGGTGGGAACAGTGAGAAATGTGGAGGGGATACTGAGGGACAGAGGGGTTCAACTACGGAGGTGGTCCTGGGTCAGAGGCATCCCAAGAGGAAAGAACGTCCTAGGGTGAGGGCGGAAGGGGAAAAGGGGTGCCACCCCGCACCTCAACTGCTGGACTTGAACTCTGCATGCTCACAGGTGCAGTCATGAGCCAGGCCAGAACGGCCTGGATGAGGATTCTCGGAGCAAGGCTTTAGTAACATTCCACAGGCCATTTTCCCAAACCAGGCTGATGACAGGAACCAATACCCCGGCTCAGGGTGGATATTTTGATTGTGTTTGGTCTAGTTGGATATAGAATATGGGGTTCACAGTAAGTTTTGAGGTACATCTTTTCATCAGATGCCTTACTTGGGCAAACACTGGCCCAAAACAACTTGGTGGGGGGTGGTAAAAATTTGTCATCAATGGGAGCCAGAGCAGAAACCCAAGGTCTGCAGATGGGCTCAGAAGCAGAGAATCATAGGAGTGATGTCCACTGGCTTGCTCAGCCTGCTTCCTTTTTTTTTTTTTTTTCCCCCTTGAGACAGGGTTTCTCTGTGTAGTTTTGGTGCCTGTCCTGGATCTCGCACTGTAGACCAGGCTGGCCTCGAACTCACAGAGATTACCTGGCTCTGCCTCCTGAGTGCTGGGATTAAAGGCGTGTGCCACCACCACCTAGCTTCAGCTTGCTTTCTTATACAACCCAGGACCACCTGCCCATGGGTGGCATTGCACAGAAAGGTTGGGCCCTCCCACATGAATCATTAATCAAGAAAATTCCTCACAGACATGCCCACGGAGCAGTAGAATGAGGACGGCTCCTCCCTTGGGGTCCCTCTTGCCCGGTGACTCTAGTGTGTGTCAAGTTTGTTTGAGAAAAACTAAGGCGCACACCTGCCAACTTTTAGACGCTTCACTGAGAGGAGACTAGAAAACAACTGTGAGCAAAGGAGATGAGACTCAGATTTCATGTCAGAAAATGGCGTAAGTAAACAAGCACATAAGCTGCTAAGTGTCCTACACCTCATGAAACAATTTCATTTGCAAGCTTATAGCCCTCCTTCCAACGATGAATTAGTGGCCAAAATCAACTACCACCAGCTGCAACAGAACAACAACAACAAAAATACATATTTTAAAAAATACTACAGGGGAAAAAGCAGCAGCAACAACAATACAGTAATATATATATATTAAAAAAAACACCTGCAAGAAAACAAAACAATAGAACTCTTGCACAAATGGACGGTGTTCGCGTTTCCCCCTAAGCCTCCCATTAGCTTAGTTATGGATGAATCATTTCCTTTTGCCTTCTGGTGTAGAACTAATGATTACTGTATTTCCATTTAATTTCTTATAGAGAATAGAAATTGATCTTCAGTTACGTTGTAGAGAAATCCAAGGGAGTTGCTCAGCCCACGATGGGGCCATCAGTCACACGGCACACTTGAAAGATGCCTCGATTCCCAAACCTTTGTTTTGGTGTTGAGAGACAGATGTAGCCCAGGCTGCCTGACTCCAAAGTCACTAAGAGGCTGGGCTTGAACTCCTGATCTTCAGGCCTTTACGTTGAAAGCGCTGGGATTAAAGACACAGATTCCAAAATCTTAAAATGATAGAAGAAAAACATCCCCAAAATTTGTGTAGGAGTCTTAAAGTTATAAACTAGATATGCCATGTCTTGTAAATATGAAACTAGTTTCGTCTATTTGCTCATCTTTTTACTTTTTCAGGTATTATTGAAATATTATTAACAATAAAATGTAACTACTAAACGCATCAAAATGATCAACATATCATTACCAACTAAGAGAAAGTGTTCCTTTAAGACCTCAGAAAACTAGAGGCTAGCTTTCTTGTGAGTGGATCTAGAGCGCCCATCAAATGAGTGTTTGGAGAGATTTAGCAGGCTTGGTCAGAAGACAAGACATATGCATGAGGCGAACACCAAACACAGAGGGCCCCACATAGAAGTGTGGCACCGAAGGAGTAACCATCGCCGTAGAGCTTCTGTTTCCTCAACTGCAAAATGGCCACCAGCTTGTCAATCCCCTTCCACATGTAGTGCAAGGATGCCATGTGTAAGATAGGAAAATACTTCCTTACCACATGGAGTGCTTTGTGAGTCAGCTTTTCCATCACTGTAGTGACAAAGGACCCCCAAAGAATGACATCAGGGAAAGGGCCTCTCTGGGCCCACAGTTTCGGAGGTTTCAGCCTGTGTTCTTTGAGCCTGTTGCTGTGGGTGGCGACAGAACATCCCCGTGGAGAGTGTGCTGTGTGTGTTGTGTGTGTGTACAAAGCTACCCACTTTGCAGGAGTCAGGAAGCAGAGAGCCGGCACAGACGGGACCAGGGATAAGATAGGCTAGGAAAGGCACACTCCTGTGGGACCGATTTCCTCCAACTGGGTCTTACCTTCTAACACCCCATTTCAAGGATGACTTCGGCAGTAGGTTAATGAATCAAGTTAAGACCCTGTTGATCCAGTCAACTCCCAACAGCACCACTAGCTCGGGGACCAAGCTCTCAACACATAAGCCTTTTAGGAGAACATTTCATATCCAAACCAAAGCAAACTGATTATTAAATGGGTGATGCACAAAGAAAAAACAAATTGAGAATTGATGGTGTGTGTCTGGTATAAGCTAAGCTTTCTGAAAAGGAAACACCATGGTGATCCATGGTACTTTCAGAGAGCTTGGTCCCGCACTGCCTCTAAAAGACAGGTAGGATTAGGTTGTACAGATTTGAGCGACTTAGATATAGTTTTTAAATAAACTCAAAATACTTTTCCAGTCTGGCCATGGGATAGGGTTTCAGGGAAGGAAGTCTACAATAGGTGGACCATAAGTAACCTTTCAGGTTACTGCCACAATGTGTGACTCCCTGTGGTCCTTTTCTGCCTTAGAATCATATCACTAATAGCTTGAGCAAACTAAGTATTACAACAGATCTCTATGGACTCAAATTGCTTCTACTCTGTGCTGAAAACCAGTCTTCATCTTAGAAGTTCAGAGATGCTTAACATCTTTAGGAACACAGACTTAAGAGAGATCTAGCCCTTTTAGGGTCATAAGGAAACCTAATATAGCAGAATCTTCCGACAGTATATACATGTATGAAAGCAAGCGACATGAAATCGCTAAGTAACAGGGGAGCTTAGAGTCCCAACAGGACTTCCCACTTCACCAAATGAAGCTTCCAGTACTAGGCATGGGTCCCATCTAATTGAAGGCTACTGGTTCTCTGCAAACTGAGGGTAAGGCCCTATTGGTGAAGACAACATCTACACAAGTCACTGAACACGGAGAAGTCATGCCTATCTCGAGCCTCCTCCCTACTGATTAGTATTCATGGTATAGGAAGGCACTCTGCACACTACCAAAGGAGAAAGGTCAACACTACCAGCTACAAACCCTTCAATGTATAAGAGGTATCTGCCTGCAAGATATGCTGGTCCAATAGTGGTATAAAGCTTGTGGGAGCAAGCAACCAATGTCTGATGAGTTAACGCCCACCCCATGAGATGGAATTCACACTGCCTGGGCAACCAAGAGCCTGATAGCCAGGGACCTAGGGGAAAACCAAACACTACTGCAAGGAATGTAGTATAAAATGACTCCAGTGGCATTCTGCTTGCTCAGCTGTATTAGAGAAGCTTCCTCCTACAGCAGATGGTAACAAATACAGAGACCCAGAGCCAGACAATATGCAGAGGGTAAGAGACCTTGGAACACTCAGACCTAAAAGGGAGGTCTCTGTCAAATCCCTCCTCTCAGGGATCAGTGAACTCTGTGGAAGAGGAGCTGGAAAGAGTGTTCAACAGGGCCGGTGTACATAGGAACTAACGCATAGAGACTGAGGCAGAGGGCACAGGGCCTGCATGGGTCTGCACCAGATGGGGTACTAGAGCTGCAGGAGAAGTGGACACATGCCCCCATCCCTTACTCAGAAGCTATCTCCAAGAGATAACCACTTGGAAATGAAAAATTAGTTTTCTCCAAGGGAGTCTCACTGGGGAAACTAACCACTCTTAAGAATAGATCCCATGCCCAATAGTAAGATGGTCAACACAAAAGGAACTCAACAGTATCTTTGGAGGTTCTGTGTCTCCTAATGTTATACACTCGCGCGCACACACACATTATTTTCCAGGTCCTTTGTGTAAATGTTATGGTTTCTAGTTTGTTTGTTTACAGAATTCCGTGTGTGTCTTCATATCTATGTGAGTTTCTTGTGTTTTTTACCTTGGCTCCTTTGCTTATTCTGATTTGGTTTTGATTTATCTGATTTTGTTATTATTCCTTAGAAGCCTGTTTGTTTTCTAAGGAGAGACAGAAGCGCGCGCGCGCGCATGTGTGTGTGTGTGTGTGTGTGTGTGTGTGTGTGTGTGTGTGTACGCGCGCGCGCGTGCGTATTGAATAGAAGCAGACATGGGGAAGAGCTGGGAGGGGTAAGGGAAGAAGAAACCGTACTTGAGATATACTAGACATTTGTGGAAACTGAAATCTATTTTCAATAAAAGAAACAACCACAAAAACGGAAAACAAGAGAGCAGCCTCTTCTGGATTAAACAGAGCAAGGAACCCTGCTCTCTGTATGGTTCACTCTTGTTACTACTGACCGGGAAGGCGGGCTTTGGCTTTCTACAGCTTCACCATCTACTCTGATGTGAAGTGGTTTCAGCCTAAGCATTGCTAAACATCAGTTTTGAATAGCTCTTGAAAGCCAAGCATACTTTGGCCTATTAACATTTTCAAAAAAATGCAGAAAAGTGAATTTGCATTTTTTTTTTCAAATGCTGCCCAGGATAAAAGGCAATAAATCTGGGTAATGGATGCCTGCAGTTTAACTACCTCACAGCAAAGGGCTCAATGATCCACTGTGGGGCTGTTACTTAGAATGAGGAAGAGGCAGACTTTCATTAACTTCCTCATAATTAAGCAAGGACACTTAAGACCTGATTAGTAGATCGATTTTCACGACCAGAAAAAGAACATGTGTGGAAACCAATGATCTGTAGAGAATTCCAAGATTCCATTTCCTAATGGCACCCTCTAAACACTGGTAATTCAAGATGGAGTCTTGGGGCACACGGGCAAAAGTTCACACACGACTTTCTCTATGTAGATTTTAGAAATGGAGACCCTTAAAATTAGTTTAGGTCCTTTGTACTGGATTCACACAATAACGCTTTTCCAAATGAAAGCTGTTTTTCTTATTATAGCAATTAGGATTTTAAAGTGTTGGCTAGAAAACAATTTAAGCTCCCAGGCAAGTTACCATTGACATCCATAAGGAGACAGTTACTTCCTCCTAAGATCTAGGTCCTGTGATGTGTTCTTAATAAGCTTATCTCATTTGATTCTGACAGCATCCCCTCATGTGGTACTCTCTGTTGCAGGTGATGGAACTGAAGGTAAGTATATTTTGTTTAAAGTCGGATAATTAACAAGTATCAGAGCTTGGATTTCCATTCAAGTTTATCTCAATGCAAAGTCCATACCACAAAATATGAAGTCCAACAATTACATGTATAATTAGAGAAATCAAGTTTACTTGAGTGACTCTGGCATGGTCTAGAGCTTAATCAGAGTTCACACATCACATGTTAAGAGCTCAGGTACCAAGTGTCTAGCATCATTTCCATTACCTAAAGAAAACCAAAAGATCCCTCTAAAATGTGAATTATTTTCCAAAGCCTAGCTAACTGAGTTTCTTAACATTTTCTTAAATGTTGTGGCTTCTTATGAAACTGTATTTATCTTAATTTACAATCATAATTATACTATTGCTATTATGTTCTACACATAATATGAGATCTTGAAATGTGTGAACTATGAACTCCTGGAATACAAATAATGCATCTAAGCTTCCAAGTAGCGCATAGTAGGTGCTCTGATGTGCTGGTCCTAAGAGAAAAGGTCAAAGTGTTTAGTTATGGTTGTGCACTTAGTTACCAATATTTGCTAATTCATAAACTCCCTTTTCTTTCCCATTTCCTTGTCTGACTCTGACCAACCTTCCTCACTGTCTTCCTCCTGGTCCCCAGCTCTATGTTGTTACCTCTATAAAGTGCCTTATTTAATCAGCGATGGAAAAATACTCCAGTTAAATCCCCGAGTATGTTTTAAATATCTCTCAAACACAGATCCATTTTGAAAGTCTACCTCAGGGTTAAAGAGACGGCTTAGCTGGCTGCTTTCCCACAGGACCTAGGTTCAATTCCCAGGCTCCACATGGTGGCATACAGCCCCCTGTAACTCAAATGCCAGGGGATCTTACTTTCTCTTCTGGCCTCCCTGCGGTACACAGACATACATGCAGGCAAAACACTCGTCACGTAAAAATAACTACATTAAAAACAAACAAAAAAAGTCTACCTCTATCATAAGAGACTAGCATAAACTGGAAAAGGAACAATTGGAAGATTAATAATTTCATTTAGTTTTCTTTAGACCCTGGCTAGAGACTTTAGATTGTACCGATAGCTGTATTTCTTAGGCTGATTTAATTGCAGCTTAATAACACGTCTCTAATAACCTCCCAGACTGCATGAAGGGATCAAGGAGCTGGTAAAGCAAAACGAGAGACATTATAATTGTGTTGTAACTCCTCAGCATCCACTCAAACAACTTGGAACTTGACTCTTAATGACATACAGCTTCCGAGCCAGAGGCTACAAAGGCCTCACATGGATGACATGATTTGGTCATATAGTTTTATATATTGCTGCAGGCACATATACACACCGTAGTCACACTCCAACACACACCTTTTAAAGTTTTTTTTTTCCCCAAGGCTTTTCCAGGCAGTCAGCCAAAGTTGAAGAGAACCCCTTCGTTCTCTCCCAGAAATGATGCAGGTTGGCCCCTAACCCACAGAATGCTCACATTTTCCAGAAGGCTCTGGAATGGACAGCAGCCCGGGAGCTGGGACATAGTTTATGGTGGAGGGGGAGGGCAAAACTCATAGGCTCAGTTCTACTTGGAAATGTTTTGACTGTCCTGTTAGTCATGAGACCCCTGCTCCGGGGCTTATGCCAAAGGTGTAAAGTCTAAGGGGATGCCCAACCTTCATGTTCCGAGAATCACCCTTTTACAAAGGAGACAAAGGGGAGCACTGTGATTGCTGTGCAGAGCTGGGAAAGTCCCAGGACAACAGAAGGTGGTGGGACCCCTGCTGAGTCAATTGAGTTAAAGGAGAAATATAAAAATCTTGGAGCTGAACTGGTTGGAGGTGTTGCCAAGAACACAAACGGAGAGGCTGGGATTGGCACCACCACTACTAATGTTCTGGACTCTCTGCCTAGGGTGGCTTTCGGTGCTAATCCTGTGGAAATCTGGAGAGGTGTGAGGTTGGCCCTTGATGCTGTACTTACTGAACTTAAGAAGGGTCTAAGCTGGGATGACCCCTAAAGAAATTGTGTAGGTTGCTGTAATTTTTTCAAGTGGAGACAAAGTATTAAAAAAACATTTCTGATGCAATGAAAAAGATTGGAAGAAAGGATTAAAAATAAACATCGAATGGTGAATTAGAAATCATTGAAGTCACGAAGTTTGATCAAGGATCTTAGTTCCCTGTGCTTTATTAACACAGAAAAAGATAAAAATGTGAATTACAGGATGCCCGTATTGTGCTGAGCTAAAAGAACATTCCTAATGTCCCATCCACTGTACCAGCTTTTGAAATTGCCATTGTCTCTGAAAATGGTGGTAGAGACACTCCATTCTGCTGGTTTTGTTTTGTTTTTGTTTGGTTTTTGTTTTGTTTTTCAAGACAAGGTTTCTCTGTGTAGCTTTGTGCCTTTCCTGGAACTCACTCTGTAGCTCAGGCTGGCCTTGAACTCAAAGAGATCCCCCTGGCTCTGCCTCCCGAGTGCTGGGATTAAAGGCATGTGCCACCACTGCCTGGCAGAGTCTGCTGGTTTTTGAATAGGCTAAACTTTAAGTTCCAGGATTTGGGGATAGGACAGAGGAGATATGGCTGTTGCTACTGGTGGTACAGTGTTTGGAAAAGAAAGGATGAACTTACATCTGAAACACGTCCAGACTCATGTCTTAGGAAAACCTAGAGCGGTCACTGTCAACGTCATGTTTTTTTAAAAGGAAAAGGAGACACAGTTCAAATGGAAAGGAGCATTCAAGGAATCAGTGAGCAGTTAGACGTCACAACTAGTGAATATGAACAAGGACACCGGGATGAAGGGCTGGCTACACCGGATGACAGAGCAGCTGGGCCAAAGGCTGGAGGGACAAGTCTTGTCCGGTGAGTTGCAAAGATGCCCTCCATGCTACAAGTTAAACTGCAGAAGAAGGCGTTATAGGAGGGAGATTCACCCTGCTTCCAGCCTCAGCCACATTCATGCCTGCTAATGAAGGGTGGTGGGGAGGTATAGAAATCATTAAAAGATCAACCGAAAGGATGTGGGTACGGAAGGACCTTGGATAGCGGAGGAAATTCGGCCAAGCTCCCGAGAAGTTGGCTATGATGCTGCGGCTTGGAGACTGAGTAACCATGGTGGTAATGGGAATCACGGCCCCCAAATGGGCTGGAAGAACTGCTTTGCTGGATGCCGCTATGGCAGCCTCTCCGTTAATCACCGCAGAAGGTGAAGTCACAGAAATTCCTGGAGAAGAGAAGGAGCCTGGGATGGGCTCGTTGGGTGGCGTAGGAGGGAGTATGGGGGGGGGCCACACTCCTGTCCCTCAAATGTTGCTTTGGCATCAGCAGTGGACTGACAGGATGCTCAAGGTAGGGTTCCTCGTGCAAGCTTCAGAGGAGGCCACTGAAGGGAAAGCTGCGTGATGCTTAAGAAAAGCCCTGTTCCATCAGTTGCTGGTTTTACTTGACAGTATATAGTGGTTTACTGCTTCGCTTTCTAATAAAGACATCTGTACGCTTGGGATAGCGGGTGTAAGAGCCATGTACCAGCATCCTGCTCCCAACTTAAGTCACTGAGGAGTTCCTGCTCCCGTTCCATCACCGTCAAGACGCAGTGCCTGCTGTCACCAGCCTTTCTGAGGAGAGTGAAGAAAAACTGCACACAGCTATGCGTCAACCTTCACGTCACAAAAATTTGCTCGTTAAAGATGTCGTAGGCCCCGGCGAAAACTGAACATCACCTATCTCTGTTAGATTTTTTTCAAGAATGGTCTGTTCACTGTTTTATCTCTACAAAGTACCAGAGCAGAAAATTCATCTTTGGAGATAAGAAAACTCAATGACAAGTGTACTTATGGCTCTTCACGGACGCCTAGCTTCTCCACAAATAACAGGAAGATTCCATTCAATAATGGTCACTGAGCAATGTCTGCTTAACACGGAACAATCAAAGGTAAAAATCCTTGTACTACTCCAGTGACATCACTAAGTACCTCCAGGTTCTGGGTTCTGGAGACGTGAAGAGAAAACCCTGCCTTGGGGCCTTTGGACTAGCTGCTGGACTGCAGCTGGGAGACGTGCTACTGTGGCTTCTCTAACTTGCATTGTAGTGCAATAAATGCAATGAGCCCTGTGAAGGAGCAGGGGAAGAGACTACATAAAGGAAAGGTAAACGCTGCCCAGATAAAAGAGAGAAGGCTCTGACTTCGCCCCTAGCTGAAAAGCTGCAATTTTCCAAAGTGAAGCTGCTTTGGGAAGGATCTTCTGGGCAAAGGTCGGGGTGGAGAGTCTGGAGCAGCGAAGGTGTTACGACATGATGACATTTTGCTCTGGACTGAATAGTGGCAATACAGGCTGGTGCCATGGCTAATTTTACTTGTCATCGTGACTACGTCAAGATACCCAAGTGACTAGGAAAGTGTACCTCTGGGTGAGTCTGTGATGCTCTCTCCAAAGATGCTTTTGATCCTGAGAGCTCTGACCTAAGGGGCAGATTCATTCCTTGACAATTTTATAATATGATGTCCTTATTGGGATGTGGCCACAGGGAGGAAGTGGAGCCTAGTTGGAGGAAGTAGGTCACGGGAATGTGTCCTACATCTTCCTCTGGCTTCTTTCTGTACCCATTCTCTGCTCCCCAGTGCCTTGATGTACCTCTCCAGGCCCTCCCACCGTGATGATTGACACCTCTGAAACTGCCAATCAGAATAAACCTTACTGGTCTAGGTTGTGTCCCTCAGGTACATGGTCACTGTATCAACAAAGCTAACTAGTAGAGCAGGCTGGTCCACAGATAAAGGGATTCAAGAGCAAATACCGTAGCATGATGCAGAATGGTATCCTACTTAGCTCTTCATTCACTAGTTATAGAGAATACCTCTATTTACTTATTTAATGATTTGGAAGCAAATGTTGATTATTCACTTAGACATGAAAGCTATAGAATATGTTCTAACTAATGAAATTAGAACTAATTAGTTCTAACTTACCAAAAAAATGAAATGACACTTCCTGCCAAATTACGGACAACAAATTATTTTTCTTTTAAATTATTTCTTTTTCCTTTCTTTTCCATTTATTGAACAGATTCTTAACACTATGTTATACTTATTTAGAAGAGAAAGAGCAGTGTGAAGGCAATGTGCTTATCAGAATACTGAGGATACAGAATGAAATAATTTATAAGTACTATAATGTCATAAGAATTGGCTTCACACATTGGCACAGGAGACAACTTCCTGAACTGAACACCAATAGCACAGGCATTAAGATTAATAGTTAATAAATGGGACCTCATGCAACTGGAAAGCTTCTGTAAGGCAAGGGACACTGTCAATAAAACAGCAGCCTACAGAGTAGGGGAAGTTCTTTACCAACCCCACAACTGATAGAAGGCTAATATCCAAAATACATAAAGAACTCAAGAAACTAGAAATCAACAAATCAAATAATCCGATTAAAAAATGGGCCGGGCGGTGGTAGCGCACGCCTTTGATCCCAGCACTCAGGAGGCAGAGGCAGGCGGATCTTGATGAGTTCAAGGCCAGCCTGGTCTACAGAGCGAGATCCAGGAAAGGCGCAAAGCTATGCAGAGAAACCCTGTCTTGAAAAACCAAAAAAAAAAAAGGGGGGGCATAGATCTAAACAGAGAATTCTCAACAGAAAAATCTCAAATGGCCGAGAAACACTTAAGGAGATGTTTAACATCCTTAGCCATTAGGGAAATACAAATCAAAATGACTCTGAGATTCCATCTTACACCTGTCAGAATGGCTAAGATCAAAAACACAAGTGACAGCTCATGCTGGAGAGGATGTGGAGCAAGGGAAACACTCCTCCACTGTTGGTGGGAGTGCAAACTTGTACAGCCACTTTGTAAGTCAGTGTGGCAGTTTCTCAGAAAACTGGTAATCAGTCTACCTCAAGACTCAGCTATGCTTGGGCACACACCCAAGGAATGCTCAATTATACCACAAGGACACATGCTCAACTATGTGAATAGCAGCTTTGTTTGTAATAGCCAGAACCTGGAAACAATCTAGATGTCCCTCAACCAAGGAATGGATAAAGAATATGTGGTACATTTACACAATGGAGTATTACTCAGCTGTTTAAAACAAGGACACCAAGAAATTTGAAACAGATAGAACTAGGAAAAAATCATCCTGAGTGAGATAATCCAAACTCAGAAAGACAAACATGGTGTGTACTCAGTCATAAGTAGATATTAGTGGTAAAATAAAGGATAAAGATACTATAATCCACAGACTTAGAGAACTAGGTAATAAGGAGGGCTTATGGGGGGACACCCAGCTCTCCCTGGGAAGGGGAAATAGATATTTTGTGAGTGGACTGAAGACAGAGTGGTGATGGGAACATGAGTAAGCAAGGTGGGGGTGGGGCACAGAAGGAGAGTGCTGAGGCAGACTGCTGGGGGTGCATTTTGGGGATCGGTGGAAGCCTGGTACAGGGGAATCTTCCAGTTGTCTACAGGGAGAACCCCAGCTTAGACTCCTAGCAACAGAGGTTAAATAGCTCAAACTGGCCATCTCCTGGGACCAGATTGGTGCCTGATCCAATTGTAATAAGAGAGGCATCATCTAGCAACTGATGCAAACAGATGCAGCCAAACATTAGGCAGAGTTTGGGAACCCTGTGGAGGAGGAAAAAGGAGTGTAGGACCAGAGGGGTCAAGGACACCACGGGAAGGCTCACATAGTCAACTAATCTGGGCTTATAGGGCCTCTCAGAGACTGAACCAACAACCAGGGAGCCTGCATGGGACTGACCTAGACACTCTGCATATACGTTACAGTTGTGTAGCTTGGTCTTCTTATGGGTCTCCTAACAGCAGGAACAGGGGCTGTCTCTAACTCTTTTGTTGACTTTTGGGACTCTACTCCTCATACGGGGTTGCCTTGCCCAGCCTTAATACATGGGGAGGTGCTCAGTCTTACTGCAACTTGATCTGCCATGTTTTGTTGATACTCATGGGAGACCTGTCCTTATCTAGACAGGGAGGAATGGCGGATTAAAAGGGGAGGGACTGGGAAGGAAGGATGTGGGGGAGGCTATGGCCAGAATGTAAATAGATGAATAAAAAAAATTGGTTTCTGTTTCAATATAATTACATTTCAAATTTGAATTAAAATGGCTTAAATTGAAAATGATATTAAGGGGATGGGGATTTAGCTCAGTGGTAGAGTGCTTGTCTAGCAAGCTCAAGGCTCAGGGTTCAATCCTCAGCTCCAAAAACAAAACAAACAAACAAAAAAAAGCAAAAAAAAAAAAACAACAACAAAACCAAAAATGTTATTAAATAGCTACCTGGTACCTTTGCTACTTATTTATGGTCTATTCAACTTAGGGTTTACTTTTTTACTTGTCCCCCCTTTCTTTTTTGGGACAAGATCTCTTGGGTGTGGCCCATGCCAACCTCAAACTCAGGATGCTCCTGCCTCAGCTGGGTTGTAAATACATGTGCTACCACGCTCAGCCCACGCTGGACTTTGAAAAGGCCTACGTCCTACAAGATGTAAATCCACCGAACCACTAAATCTTTGCCACCAAACAGGATTCCAAAAACACTACGTTAATGTTAGCCTGTGTCTAATCTTACACATTAACGTCTTTGTAACCCCTAGAGTCAAATACAGTAATGCTATGGCCCCTGCATACCCTCTCTTTTACACAGCTCCTCTTACCTGGAAGGGACTTGTTGATAAAACCCACTGATCAGCTGTGCAGACAGCTGAATGGACTACTCCAGAAAGAACATTCCAGAGCTAAATCCCAAATACCAGCCAGGTCTCACCACTGCTCCCCCACCTACTCTCTCTGCACAGCATTTTCGCTTCCTCTCTCTTCACTGGCTCTCTGCCCGAGCACTCCACTCTGTTAAGGTTTCTGTGTTGTGGATGAGAGGTGGAAGTCGTCACAAGATGGAGCAAGAGACAGCATGCCCACGGACTGGAGAAAGGACAAACGGAAATCAGGAAAAGAGAATGAGGAAGCCAAGAAGGAAAGAGGGCCGGAGAGCAGGCGAATGTAGAGAGGTCATTTGAGTAGCAAAGGGGTGGGTTAAAAAAGGAAACCAGCAAAGTCACCACATCAGACCTGGCTACCTGAGGGATTACTGGGGGGCTTCAGTCTGCTCATGCTTTGACCAAATTCCTGGTTTTAGACTTCAGTCCTAGGCCAGTGTGGGAATGAGATGTCAAGGTCACATATAGAAGCTACTTGGTTATAAGATGCCCTGGCCCTACTTTCAACCTCTTTAATAATCTAGTTTATAAGTAACACTGATCAAGTTGCAGCTTCAATTTTAATACAGTTTGCCCTAAGATGCATCCATGATCTACCAAGCCCGAGCCCTAAATCTACGGAGCCTCTAGGACCAAACGGGAATTCTTCGTATTCATCTTACGTTCGTGACTGTGAATTCAACTCCTCTGGCTTCTGAATAGTCTTGGCACCCCAGAGGCAGAGTGGATGATGGTCCAATACAGGTAGGGTCCAACAGGATACTTCATGCCCTCTTCATTCACTTACAAACGAGCCCAATTCAGTAACACCAAGCGCTTTGCACATCAGCCCACAGTACGGAGTTTTTTTTTTTTTTCTTTCCCTTTGAAGTTTAGATGTTTCTGGCAGGAACCCACACTCCTCACAGGCACAGCCGATGTTCTCTTGGCTGCCGGCATTCAGAAGGCTGTCTGAATGGATGGCGTGGCGCCTGCTGCCCACCCCCACTGGATGCTTCCAACAGCTCAGGTGCCAAGTTACCCTGAGCTGAGCTGAGCTGAGCGAGCAGTCTGCAGGGCACTTCAAGCCCTGTCCCCTAGACCAGGGCTCTCTGGATGCCAGCAGAGCAGCACACGATGAATGCATTCTTCTTCTTTGCTGTGGTTACTCAGTGGGCTCCCCGGGATGGTCCCGAAGGCGGAAGGCGCTGCCCAGATCCAATGAAGTAATTCACACAGTAGTGATCCTTTTGTGGGATGGAACTAAAAGTTACTAGTTGTCTCAGACCTGCTTGTGAGCATTACATATAAAGCCAGGGTCACAGACTCAGCCCTCTTCGGAGGCCAGATGCTTTGTAGATGAGAGAAACAGGCAGAGTATGAAATCATAAGGAACACAAGGGAATGACTGTGATTTAGTTGGGCAAGCTGCCTCATCCAGCCACCAAGCTCAAGTTGATAGCTGATATGTACAGGGTTTTATGTAGTCATGTCAGAAGTTTTTTTGTTTGTTCTGTTTAATTTTGTTTTCATTTTTGTTACTTTTAATGAGAATCCAGAAGTCTGGAATTTAGGTCATCTATTACTTTCTGACTTTTTTTTTTTTTTTTTTTTTGAGCAGAGGATTGAACCCAGGGCCTTGCGCTTGCTAGGCAAGCGCTCTACCACTGAGCTAAATCCCCAACCTACTTTCTGACTTTTAAGTAAACTTATCTGTAACTTAGAGGGACTTACCCTACCTAAAACTTTTCACACAGGTTCCCCTGCACTTAAGACACTCGGAAAGTCTCTACTCAGGCATTTGCTCTCTTTGGTTTGGCTGAAATCTGGATGATGGCCTGAGGGCCTCTTTGAATATGTACCATTGATGCTAACTCCGTATTGGCACAAACCTCTTAACCATCATCGCTAAGGGAGGCCCCGAGAACATCTGTGGTTCTGGTTTTCAGTCCTCCCTCTCTGGATGGAAGTGAGAAACAGAAGAATCACAGAGCCTCACATAGATAATTCTTGAACATCTATGGGTCCTAGCTTCTGGCTAGTGGTCCAGTTCCCCCTATCTATACCTGCTTGGAATTCTCCATAGCTCTTAGCAACCATTTCTGCTCCACCAGGCAGCTCCTGTCTAGAAAAGTCTCCTGTACTAAAATAAATGCCCATCCACTAGCTCAACAGGACTCACATTACTTTTTTTTTTTTTTTAATGTAAAGATGAACAAGCTATGGCACCGCCCTCCTCCAAGAGCTCAGGGGAAGGAGGAAGCGATTATTACATTGGACACCAGACTTTCCAAAGACTATTTTGCGTGTACTCAAGATATGGGACAGGGCTAGTGAGATGGCTCAGTGGATAAAGGAGCTTGGCTGCCAAGCCTGATGATCTGAACTCAATCCCTGGGCCCCACAAGGTAGGAGAGAAACACCCCTCCCAAGCTGTCCTCTGACCTCCACATGTGCGTGCACACACATGGTTTAAATATGTATATAGGACAAAGCTAGCCAACTAGGAAAAGACTAGAACATATGACAATCCTTGAGAAGAAAATGTGCAAGTTCTTACCAGAACAGAAAGGTTGATGGCTGTACGGAAGTTATGAGTATGCACGCATGAAACTTCCTTCAGACTGAACCTGACACCCCTGGCTTGAGAATGGAAGCTGGTAAGGAAGGCCATTGTCACACTCCTTACTCACAACACAGAGGCCGACTGACTCACCTGTCTTTAGAACTGCACTCCAGTAACACCGACTATTAACACTCGATGAACCTCTCCCTGATTGACGCCTGCACACCTTCTTCTCTTAGGCCATCTACCTCAAGTCAAAATGAGCACAAAGATCATCAAAATTATCCCAAGTCTTTCTCACACTCCCAAGTCGCCTCATTAAAAGAGACCCTGGAAGTAAACTCTGGACGTGGGCTGTGGTTTAGATTTATGTGGCAGCTCACAGCTGAGAAAACCCGGTTCACCATGAATGTGCTCACAGTTCTGTGAAGGCCTTTGTTTCTTCCAGATGAGCACAAGTGAAGATTCCTCTTATCATAATTGGGATTTTCCTTTGAAAGCACAAGTTTAAAATTCTGAGTCCCACCTTGAGTCATTTAGATAATAACTAATTAAAATGTAATTGCAAACAATCTCATTAAGTTGCTATGAGGATTAAACTGGGCGGTGCATATGAAAAGTTCAAATGCAGAGTGTCACAGGAAAATGTTCAGTAAGGGAACACGTTGTTATTAATATTACATTATTATGTCTTAGTCCTCAGGCAGCTTCATTTATCTCCCAAGGATCCATACTTCTGTGAGTTCTAAAGCACGATCCCAGTTTCATTTTGGAATGGTGCTCACACCTATTAAAATGCACTTTTATCTTTCCATCCTTCATTTGAACACGCTCATCTGAAAAGACACAACTGTTCACATGATCTGATTACCGGCTGTGATTTAATAAACAGGAATGGTTCTCTTACTTAAGAATAATCTTATACTGCAAAATCAAAGGGGGCATTAAAAACGGAAAATAACCTTGACAAAGTACCACTTGGTTTTCTGACACTTTCTAGAGATTTTAACCTCCCTTTTCCATTTCTTTTGTGCACTGGGGGTTATACCAAGGCAGGACTTTGCAAATGCTAGCCAACTGCTCCGCCTCAACCCAGTTTCTTTCCAGATACTTTTCTAGCTGGGCATGGTGGCATGGGCCTGTAATCCTAACATTCAGAGGCAGAGGCAGGAGGTTTGATTCAAATTCAAGGTCACCTTGGCCTACACAGTAAGCTCTAGGCTAGCTACCTAAAACAAAAACAAAAAACCAAAACCCACATATGCACACTAATTAAATAATAAATAATAAATGAATCTTTAAAAAAAAAAAAATCAAACCAAGTTTTTTGTTTGTTTGCTTTTGTTTTTGTTTTATGAGACAGGGTTTCTCTGTAGCTTTGGAGCCTGTCCTGGACTAGCTCTGTAGACTAGGCTGGCCTCGAACTCACAGAGATCCACCTGCCTCTGCCTCCTGAGTGCTGCGATTACAGGCATGGGCCACCACCACCCAGCCCAAATGTTTTTCTAATGTGCAAAGCCATTAGTGAGATCCTGTCCATAAGAGTTTCTAGCACCTACTAACTTACTTATATACCATGTTCTTGTGTGGAAGACCTGATTCCACTGACCTACACTGGTAATTTCCCAAACACCAGCATCATCATCACTGGTACCCCCCCCTAAGGATTTCACTCTTAATCTTCAACAGCCCCCAATATACAGGTCAATAGCTCTACGTTGCAGATGAGGAGTGCTTTAACATGTAGTCAAAGGCCACAGAACATTAAGAGACAGAGGTCCCTTTCAGTCCATTTCTGCCTGACTCCGAAGCCGATTATTTTATCCCTAAACCGGCTGAAAGTTAGCAAGATGACTCTAAAAACAGTTTCAAGGCCTCAACTGAGCTGGTTCCTTGTTTTAGGAGTGAAGTAATATGACTCTCATTATACACCAGGGCAGGGCACAGACTCAGGGTCCCATGCTGGACAGAGGTACAGTTGAGCCTCACACACAGTAAGATAGATGAGGACATTATCATTTTAATACAGCGTTAGCCCTCCGCTAGGAACTGTTAACATTTCCAGTCTACTGGGGGTCAAGTTAAAATAAACATTCCCACAAGCTACCCACAGGTAACCACTGGTGAGCTATTTCAGGAGTACAGTGTAAAGAGGAGACCTTGATCTGAGTAGGGACTCAAGCCTCAATGTACACCACAGGGTAGAGGCTTCTGAAGGCCTGTCTCTCCGGCGACGGGGAAAAGGACACACTGGAAAGCAAGAGATGTCTTAGATGCATTTCCCAGTGTTGTCACTGAACTCCTGAGTGAATTAGGGTAAGTACTGAGTCTTTAAGGACCTCCAATCCCTTCGTCCTTCAAACAGGCATAATCAAATATCCACATGGTAGGACCATGAAAAGGAGTGAGCTGTGAAGGATGCACATGGGAGATTTACATTTTTATTCAAAGTGATAACCAAACAGTAGTAGTCTCACTGCACGCTGAATGCCAGTGAGTATAAACACGCTGGGCACCATCCTACGCTCACTCAACGTCTCACGGCTCTTCCGAGGTAGGCGAGGACTTTCATCATTATCTTGTTTTACAGCTCAGTAGACTGAGGCAAAGGCAGGCGGAGAACTTTCCTGTGGTCACCAGATGAGCAGGTGAAGCTGGCTTCCGAGGTCAGGCATGGTAAAGCCAGTCAATGGTTTTGTTTGTTTGTTTTTTTCTCTTTGTCCCCTCCTCCCCTCAACAGGAAACAGAGGTTTCCACAACCTTTAGCTTCCTATTTTTTTCAATTCCGAAAACATCTGCACTACCCCTGCAGGGACAAATTAATACCAAGACTCAGTCAGTCTATTCCCTCAGCAACTTCTGCTAAGAAACAAAGAAAACAGGAAAATAACCTTGGAGCTACTCTTACAAACCTGTTGACGAGGGGGAAAAAAAAAAACCAATTTTATCTATTTCAGGAGCGCTATAATTAGATACACCAGGTGACTTCACACGGAAATTCTACATGGATTTAACAGTAACAATTTTAAAGAAAGGTCTCATTAAACTTTCCTCCAACAGGCCCCCTGCTAAATCACACCTCACTCTTACTGAAGGAACAATTGCTAACAAATGTTAAGTTAGAAGGAAAACTTTAGCGGAAGATGACTCTGCTGTGGAGGTAAAATTCTGAAGTATGTATTCACTTTAATCAAAGCTAACTTTGGGGAGTAAAGGTTCATTTCCGCCTACAGGTCATAGTCCATCATCAAGGGAAGTCAGGGCAAGAACTCAAGGCAGGAACCTAGAGGCAGGAGCTGATGCAGAGGCCTTGGAGGGGTGCTGCTGACTGGCTTGCTCTCTATGGTTTGCTCAGCCTGCTTTCTTATACAACCCAGGAATACATACACGCCGACAGAGGACAACAGCGCCCACAGTGGGCTGGAGGCTGGGCCCTTGCGTATCAACCATTAACAAAGCAAATGCTCCAGAGACACGCCCATGGAAGCAATTCAAGTGTGGTCCCTCTTCTGAGTGACTCTAGTTGATGTCACAATGATGAAGCAAAGCAGCACAGTTCTGGAATGGAAGTGCTGTGAGGTTGGCGAAGTGGCTTCCAGGGAGAATCCCTCCCTTTCCCTCCTCTGACTGCTAGAGCCTGCTCCCATGGCTGGGCTGGGATTGTACCGTCACATCCTCATTAAGTCCTGAACCCCTCTTCTAAAGGCCCACAGGGTGCACCTAGATAATCCAGAAAAACCGGCTCATCTCAAGATCTTGAAACTCCTCTGAGGGTGACTCATTCTGGGGACCTCGGGGCGTGCATGTCCTTAGGGCAAGGCATTCATTATCAAGCCTACCACAGGTTACAGAGAACAATGAGGCCACAGAGTTGGTAAGCAGGGCAATGAGAGAGCTGGAGTTTCACAGAAGGGTTTCTTCAGTGTCCTGGAGGGGATCTCCTCTCTAGCAGAACAGCAGAAAGCAGGAAGCCAAGTCCACTGAAGCAGAGGACAGAAGCCTAAGACTATAGTTCGCTGCAGTGAACACACACAGAGAAAGTATCAGGTGGGCAGTGGGTGGACTTCACAGAGGGAATCCTCAGCCCAGAAGGATGAGGAGAGGGAGACCTTCAATGTTCACCTCCAGAAATGTTTGTGTGGTTTTCCTGTCTGTTAAAAGTCACCGTAAGCTGATTCCATGCATGGGCTGAAACATGAGGGCGATTTCTACAACATCAATGATGTGAGAAGTTGGCCCATTGTACAGGCATTGTGGAGAAACGTCTACTAGGTGATCGACAATGTGGATGGAGGTACCAGGGCTGGCCTGCCCTCTGGATGTCTTCGTTTTGAAATCACATCCCCTTAATATCAGAGATCTTTAAGGGCTGGGAGTTTTCGAAGGTTTGAAAGGCAAGTGGCTGGGAAATTTTAAAGTCAGAAGAAGCTAAATCTGATGGATCCCTCTGCCTGCACTAGAGTGATTAAGGCCAGCTCTGATCTCAAAGGCCCAAATTCAAATGCCACCTCTGCATCATTCCTAGCTTTGTGACCCTTAAGGAAACTATTTAACTCTTTAATCACTGACGTCCTCATCTTTAAAGGAGAGAATATCGATATTATAGAGCAGCTGTGAGGGTTTTAAATGATGTCCTGTTTCATACCTAATACTGCGTAATCGATAAGGGAAATTAGTCCTAACTGAAAACCCTGTCTAGAAGAACCATAATTGGAAAAGCATAGGTTTATTACGAATAAATTTAATAAGGCTAAGTAGTTTAATTAAGAAAAAAAGAACTCACACAATTAGGGATTTCAAATATGGAAAGAAACAGATCAGTTTCCTCATGAAATAACTGAGTAACCTCATGACATGGGTCTTTAAATCTGATTCAGGATAGGTGCCAGCTGAGTTGGATTTCTAGAGCTTCTGCACTGGCTATAAATGTTCCACTGGGCTCCACTACAAAGGAACAGAGTAAAACTCACCCCAAGTTTAATCATCTGTCCTGGCATCCAGAGCAAAACCAAAAAAATAAATAAATAAAAATCCATAGGAGTCTTCAACTTACAAATAAACTATATCCCTGAAGGAATATACATGTTGCAAACTGGATTTGGGAAACTGAAATTTAATTTCTTAATGGTAAGTACCAAAACACATTTCTCTGGAAAAGCTGGAATAACTTTTTTTGGGAGCCAGCCATAGGATTGGTATAGATGGTATTTGGTTTCTTGGCAAAAGTGCAATCAAGCAGATTGCAGCACATGGAATTCTGGATCTTGGTAGGGTCATGTGATTGACATTGAGACGAAATCACCAGCTTCTTTAACGACAAAGCCCTATAACTGACAGCTTGGAAAACACTCACGCATGGTGTGTTTAGCTGTACCTTCCTGGACCAAGACACCAGAGATATCAATCATCCAACCTTGACCGATGCTTTGCGTGAATGAGATAAATACATGAATGGTCACAGCATTCAGACCACAGGGAAAGAATGGGAAAAGCTCAGGTTTGAACATAAGAGACTACTAAATATCAGTGTGACACCACAGAGGCCTAGGGTCAGGTGTGGTGCAGACATTTAAGAACACACAGAATCCATAGTTGTCCTTTTAAAGCAGCATCTAGAAAAAGCAGGCCAACAATTTGAGGTACCGGTGCCTGAAGGAACGTAGTTTGGCCAATCGGCAAACTCTCATTACCAAAGGACAGCAAGTTAAGTGCTAATCTTCACTGTCCACACCCAGCTTTTTTTGACAGCGTCTTCCGGATGCACCTTCACCTTATTAAGCACACCGTGAGGATGCCCATAAAGTCCAGCCATTCAACAAGGATATCCATCATAGTTAATGGCCGCTGTGAAAGCCTGCCTGAACCGCCTAAGGGATAATTTTGTAATTAGGAGCAAGCGTGGGATGGCCTTCCAGTGCGGAGGTGCTCATTCCCCAGGTCTTCTGGGGAATGAGGGGTGGATTCACACCAGACAGCTAAACACATCTGTGGAGGGAGGTAGCACACTACACACGAAGCATGCAGAGATTCGGTGCTCCCACCCCACCGTTACTCAGAAGGAATCTAGAAGCCACAACAATACCATGGGGTGCCATGCTATGTCCTAGGAGCTGACATAGCTTAACCCACTAAGAATGTCCTGAACTATGTTAGTAAGACTCTGGAAAACAGCAATATAAGTCTGTGTCCTATATCCCAATGCTATTCTGGCACAAACGTAGAGCCAGAGGAGCATCACACTTCAAAGATTGCAACTAGGTCCTCAGAGACCGCCATCCCATTACTGAGGACACTGAGCATCCTCGGGTCTGGGTGACATGTCTCACCTCTGTCCTCCTCTGGCTCCTTCACATTGGCCATTGCATTTATTATCGCCCAATTCCTGATGCCCAATGAGGCATGGAGGATACCGGTGCAAATCTGAGCAAGAAATCATTTCAGGAGAGGTCTGTTTTTTTTTTTTTTTTTAAACATCATTTATTTCATTCAAGATTAAATCATACGGGGGGGGGGGTGGGGAGCCAATCTTCCCAGAATAAAACCGGTGAGAGGAAAAAGAACACACGAAGAAGCCGGCAGACGAGTAACAAAGAAGCAGATGGATGCTCCAGGCCCGTCTCCCTCCGCCAGTATGCTTTATCTTACACCCATATGTTCACTGACAGCTCCCATATGGTTTTCCTTTTACTGTATGGAGTTGGGGATGGGGTTAGGGCAGGAACAGACTCGCACTCACTTTCTCTCTCAAGTTGCTTCAGATGCCGAGAATCTGGGAACTAGGGAGATAGACACCTAAGTCAAAAGACACTCCCACGAGGCTGTGATGTGCTCCAGGTTGGTGGTAGTATGGGGGGGGTGAGTCTTCCTGTCTTCTCTGCCAGTTCAGGTACTTCATGAGGTCCTGTCCTAGGCACAGCTATGGCTCTGGGATCCAGCTGTGGGCATATGCCAGAGGCCTGACCGTGAGCAACAGATGCGCAAAGTATGTTTGCAGAGGGTTTAGCATATATGAGATCACGGACTCCATCGATGGCCAATGACTTCCCTTGGGCCAGCTAACTGATGACAAAGACACAAACCCATCCATGGGTCATTAACCTCGATGATAACTGGATCTGGTAAAGTATTGGGCCTTCAAATCTTTGCAGCAGCAAAATTTGTCAGGACTGAAAAGTGAAAATAATTCAATTGTCTACCCACTAACGGATATTCAAAATGCTGAATATCTATGCAATAGGATAATCTTTGAGAGTTAAAGGAAATGGTACACACCATGTCATCATGTCATGGTTGGAGCTTGAAACCATGCCTAGGTAGAGAAGGGAGACACAAGAGGGCAAACAGAATTTCACTTGTGTGTATTATCTTTAAGGGCAGAAAGTGAAAGAAGAGGTGGTTAGGGCTGGAGGGGGGGAGTGTGAAGAGTAATGGCTGATGGGTGTGAACGTCTGCAGGTGGCAGTACTGACATGGTCTACACCCGTGGGGATGGCTGCGCAACTCTGAATATATTAAAAAAACACGACATTTTTTTTGGTGACTCTTTATGAGTATATATTAATTCTATAAAAACATTAACATTTTATATGGTTAGAAACACATCCCATGTGTTAAAGGTTTGGTGGCCATTCAGTGGAGATACTTATAGGACCTAGTGGGAAGAAGTCAGATCACTGTGAATGTGCCATGGCAGCAGGCAGGCAGGCATAACACTAGAGCAGTAGCCTAGGGCTTTACATCCTGACCCACAAACACAAGGCAGAGGGACACTGGGTCCAGATTGCGTTTTGCTTTCGAAAATCTCAAACCCACCCCCTAGTGACACATCTCCTCCAACAAAGCCACACCTCCTAGTCCTTCTTAAACAGGCCACCACCTGGGAATCGAACACTCAAATGTATGAGGCTATGAGGGCCATGCTCATTCATACAACCACAAATAGTGTCTCCCTATGACTCATCCACCTTCTTGGATCTCCGGAAGGTGTATGTTGAAGCTGCAGTTGGTAGATGTCAGCATGTGACCGCTACCTGAAGTCTGAGCTCAAGGAAGATGAGGGCTACCTCTTCATCATCTGCAATCCCCATCATCTGTATGCCTTCCACACTGGGCACAGTGTTTGACACGTTTCAGATTGGCGTACTGTGCTTCTGCTCTTCATGGATGATGTATAACCCTCAATAACCAGAAACCTATCATGCCTGCAGAGTATGGAATCCTGAGTGACTAACCAGAAAGAGAAAGATTTCAGTGTTAGGTCGTTTCTTAGAAACTCTGATTTTAGACATAGTAAATTTTAATTTCAAGGACTGACAGCATTTAGTTTAAAAACAAAACAGCATTCTAGGGAACACCTGCGTTCAACCAAACTAATCTTAACCCTTGTATCTTGTCTGTCTGTCATATTATTAAGTATGCCTTGAGGTTCGCATAAAGCCTACTGAATAGCGTGTGGTGAACAAAAATTGTTGAATATACAAATTCCTAATGAAAACTGAATTTCAGCATGATCAACATGAACCATTCCTATGGGGGTTTTGTTTTGAATACAACTTAGAAAACAAATGTTATTCCTAATTTGCAACTAAAAAAAAAGTAAGACAGACAGAAGATAAGTAGTTTTATCTGGAGTCATAAAACCAGCAAGTGCCTGTATCCATCCCAGTCTATCAGATTTCCCAGTGCCACAGTGAGTGTCCATTATTGGTGTCTCTGCCACAGGGGTCAGGAGTCAGAAGCGAAACACATGTACAGACAATGCCTGTCACCTCCTGATACTTGATTTTTTTTTTCCCACACAGAGAATAGAAAACAAAACAAAACAAAAACAAAAATCTGTGAAGTTCAGCTCTGTTCTCTTTGCACAGGTTTTTTACTTCATTTCTTGATGAATGGAAAGTCCATGATTCATGCAAAAACCTATACACTCTTTTTTTGTTGGTGTTTTTTGTTTGTTTGTTTTTTGTTTGGTTTTTTTTTTGAGACAGGGTTTCTCTGTGTAGCTTTGCACCTTTCCTGGAACTCACTCTGTAGCCCAGGCTGGCCTCGAAAACTCACAAAGATCCGCCTGGCTCTGCCTCCCGGGTGCTGGGATTAAAGGTGTACGCCGCTGCTCTGCTGCCACCTCCCTGCATAAACTCTTAAGTAAAAGGGAACCCAAAGATTCATCATTGTCCCTGTCTTCTGACAGCAGCCGTAAGATAGCTCGGAGCTGGTTTTCTGTTAGCATTTCCAGCGGTGATGCGGCCAGGGACAGTGTGGGTGTACCGAGGGTGCCATCATTGGCTTCCCGCTAAGCCCCACGCTATAACAAACAGCCTTGATAATGGACGCATCTATGGTAGTAGTTCACATGTAATTAGATAAATATATAAATGGAATGTGAGAAGTGGTGCTGGGTGTTGAACCTGGGTCTCATGCCTGCTTAGCCAAGGCTCCGCCACTGAGCTATATCCCCCGCCTGAATATACTGTGTTTCCTTGAAATTATCAACTTTTTTTTTTTTTTTTTTTTTTTTGCTCTGTAAGACTTTTTACTAATCCTTTTTCCTATATGGCAGACACATTGTCCTGCCAACACACACCTTTATATCTGTCCATATAAATGTTTTTTATAGAACCTTAGAGAAAACAGTTCTCCTATTTTGTTCAACATGATACAGTTTTGGAATAACTCCAAAATGGTTTTTTAAAAAATGAAATTTTCACTATCCAGGGGGAAAAGGACACAGGTTTATTCACGTCTAGTAAAACAGATTTCAGAGTCAATTTCTTTGGCTCTTTGCCAGTTTTGGTGGGCTTCCCCACCCTCTTCCTTGTTAGTTTTCAAAGCAGTGTTCAGGGTTCACGGAGATGACGGGATCTAACGGGGTGATCTGGAATACTGTGGGTCCATTTGGAGCTCCAGCCAAGTTGCTTCTTAGCATGTGGGACTTGAACAGGTTGCGTCTTCTCATGGAATCAGGGTGTTTTCACGTCTTAAATGTGGGTAGAAACTACCTTTGAGATCATTTTGAGAGTAAGGCAGTTAATCAACTCACCTAAGAGACAAGAGACCTGGGCTTTAATCTCCAATACCATAAAAAAATGAGCAAATGTAAAGAAAGAATAAGTGGATGGGATATATGAAGTGTCAACAAATAGTCATACCTTTTCTTCCTTTTTTTTTTTTTTAATTAAAAATGCTTTTTTTTTTTTTTGCTGGGGAAGAGGGAACCAGATGACAAGTTCTTGTTGCTTTTACTGAGGACCCAAGTTCACTTCCCAGCACCCATGTCAGGTGGCTGGCAACCACTTCTACAACTCCAGGGGATCTGATGCTGCCTTCTGTCCTCAGAGCATACTAACACACACACACACACACACACACACACACACACACACACACGCACACACACACACGAAATGGAGAAAGAGAAAGCTTATAACGTACAACATGGTGTTTTGTTCTATTATATCAGGCAGTGGGTAAACCAAATAAATAGACCCGCCTCCCTCACGTGCTCTTCCTTTTGTGTCCTTCCTGCCTTCCTTCATTCTCTTCTCTTTTTGAAACAAGGTCTTGCTATGTGACCTTGAACTCCTGACCCCCCTGCCTCAGCTTTGGAGTACAGAAATTGCAGGAGTGTGCCACTAGGCCCAGTTATATGACTATTCTTATAGACTTAAGTAGACTCAATTCTCAGACCTGTTACAAGTATCTACCTCATTGAATAAATGAAAATGAGATTTGAGGGAAACACATTGAGTCATAACTCAAGATCTTCTGGTGAGAAGTTAGGCCGGGAGTGCCGAGTGTTGGCTTTTCCTTCAGCTGTTATGTTGAGTCATGGGAAGTTGTTTGTTTTCTGTTGGGTTTTTCTTTTTCCTTTTGAAGAATTTTTTAAAGAAATACCTAAACCTCAGCTATATTTGAATTAAAATAACAAGCTGTTTGTGGATTTGAGTTTGGGATCAGGCAGAGATTCTTAGAACCATCGCAGATGCTTTGGTTCAGTGACTCTGATGCCTTCACCCATTCATTTAAAGTCAATGGAAGATATACAATGCTGGCTGTGAATCTCCTCCCTGAAAGATTATGAACTAAGAGAACCAAACCTCGGGTTCTCTCTGAAGAAGGCAGAGATGGTGGGTCTCTTCACAGAGGCCTCATCCAGTGGTGGCCTTGTGCTTCAGGATTGGTTGTAAATGAGCTGCTTGGCTGTACCACATGGGCCAGTCATTGATGTCTGTCTGAGCTATTTGCATAACACATAGTGATGAATCCTCTTAAGCAGCTTTGGCTGGAAGAGAGAGAAACCCCTAAAGATGGTATGAAAATCACACAAACGTGTGGCACTCTGTACATTTTTAAGTGGTTTTTAGAGATTATATTTTTAATTATGTGTATGTCTATGTATCTGTATAGGTATATGTGCACCTGAGTGCCATTGTCTAAGAGACCATAGATGTTGGATCCCTTGGAGCTAGAGTTACAGATAGTTGTGTGCTACCTAATAAGGGTACCGGAGAGCAAACTCAGGTCCTCTGCAAGAGCAGACGTTACTCAACTGCCAAACCATCCATTCATCTATCCGAAGCTCTGAGATTTTGATAGTAGTGTTTAATTATAGACTAGAACTCTCTTTCAGATAACAGAATGCCTCAGTGATTGGCATTCCTCATAAAAATGTATTAGGCAAATATTGAATGCATGCCTACTGTGTGGCAGGCAGTGTTCTAGGCTCTGGGAGAAAACAACAAACAAAATAGACTAATACCCCCTCCACCCATGGTGTTATTGAGTAGGTAAAGTTTGATCTGAAATGTTAAGGAGGAAGACAGTAAGCTATGGAAATGTCCTGGGAATGGCCAACACCATGGCTCTGAGATCAGAGCACCCCTGACTTGTTGATGTGTCTGGAAAAGAGGATGGTCTTAGGTGACAGGGTGGGACCCACCATGGCTTCTTGCCTAGAAAGATACATTGTCTGTACATGTGTTTCGCTTCTGACTCCTAACCCCTGTGGCAGAGACACCAATAATGGACAGAGGCATCCCTTCTCTCCACTTCCTCAAAGGTCTGGCCTCACACAGTCAACACTCACTGCGGCACTGGGAAATCTGATGGACTGGGATGGATACAGGCTTGGGCAGCACAGAGCTCGAGGCCTGAAACCCAACTTTGTCACTTGCTGGTTTTATGACTCCAGATAAAACTACTTATCTTCTGTCTGTCTTGGGTTTTTTTTTTTTTTTTTTTTTTCAGTTGCAAATTAGGAATAACATTTGCTTTCAAAATTGCTTTAAAGATCAAATGAGATTATACTTTTTTTTAAATGTTAGCAACTTTGCTTCATCAAGCACATCATTTAGCGTTACACCTCAGCAAAGGCTCTTTGTAGGGCTGGAATCTATGTATTTTCCATCCCTGAGGTCATGCCGTGCAAATTCTGTTTGTGGCCTGCTATACTGAGCACTCTGAAGCTAACTTCCATTTGGAGTGTCAAATGCACAGTACTTCTAATTCTTGTTAGGAAAGTGGTGGGCAGGCATAGCACTGTGGGTCTTGCCTGAGTGTGGTTCACCAGAGTTATAGAAAGTAGAAGAATGGGGTGAGCTGGGAAAATGCGGGGCCTGGAACCGTCATATCTGAGCATGCTAAGTCACAGATACATCAGTCATAGGTCAGAAGCCACTCTGATCCCGCTCCCCACAGGTATGAGTGAGTACATACCATGTTTGTCCTTCTGAGTCTGGGTTACCTCACTCAGGATGATTTTTTCTAGATCCATCCATTTGCCTGCAAACCTCATGATGTCATTGTTTTTCTCTGCTGAGTAGTACTCCATTGAGTATATGTACCATATTTTCTGAACAGAAAGGGAGAACGAGGAATAACAGACCATGATAAATGAAGACCACACGAGAACAGGAATAGGCAGAGTGCTCGAGAGGTCCCCAAAAATCCACAATGATAGACTGTAGACTGCTGGCAATGGTCGAGAGAAAGCCTGATATGACCTAGTCTGGTGATCAGATGACTAAACACCCTAACAGTCATCTTGGAACTCTCATCCAATAACTGATGGAGGTGGATACAGAGATCCTCGGCCAGGCCCCAGGTGGAGCTCCAGGAGTCCAATTGTCGAGAAAGAGGAGGGACTGTAAGAGCGTGAATTGTTGAGACCAAGATTGGAAAAGCATAGGGACAAATAGCCAATCGAATGGAAGCACATGAATTATGAACCAAAGGCTGTGGAGACCCCAGCTGGATCAGGCCCTCTGGATAAGTGAGACCATTGAATAGCTTGAACTGTTTGGGAGGCACCCAGGCTGTGGGACCAGGACCTGTCCCTTAGTGCATGAGCTGGCTGTTTGGAACCTGGGACTTACACAGGGACACTTTGCTCAGTTGGGAAGGAGGTGACAGGATCTGCCTGTACTGAACCCACCAGGTTTAAATGAATCCCCAGGGGAGTCTTGGTCCTGGAGGAGATGGGAATGGAGGGGAGGGGCTGGGGGGAAGGTGGGGGAGGGTTGGGAAGGGGGTAGGACAGGGGGACCCATGGCTGATGTATAAAATTAAAACACATAATAATAAAGAAAACAAACATACTATTAAGGGCATGCTGAAAACCAAAGTGCCTATAATCTTAAAGTTGATCTTAATTCCATCCACCAACATCAACACTCTAAAAGCCAGGGTAAAAAGAAGTAAAAGACTGAAAAGTAAAATAAAGAGGCCAGGGTAGAGGAAGCTTCCTTAGAAAAATACTGTTTTTGGTTGTCGGAGGCATGGTCTGGCTAAGTAGCCCAACCTGGCCTAAGATTCCTGATCCTCCTTGTGTCTGCCTCCCAAATGCTGGGATTAGAGGTGGGAAGTACAACATCAAGTTTAGAAAATTATTTTCCTCTTAATTTTAAGGTTTTTTTTTTTTTTTTTTTGTAAGGTGCACAACTGTTATTCATTGTTATTGCAAGATTATGGCAAGAGACTCTCCAAATGTTGATAACTGTTAGTTCTCCAGATCTGTCTCACTACTATGATCTCTGGAATACACTCTGAACCCGATACGCAAGGGGGATGAAGCGATTAAACCAGCTGGTTTAATAACTGTTATTTAATAACCAATTCAATGCATTCTACAGACTGGTCTCTTTACAAATGTGAATGAACACCTACTGTGTGCCAATCCCATCTAAAACCCAATGAAGACAAGACTGTGGATGGTCCCTCCCAATCCTCTAAGAGCTTGCACAAGCAAGGCAACCAAATTCTTCACTTGGGTACTATGAGCTAAATGCAAAACCAGTAACAAAGAGGGAATGGGAAACAGAATGTGGGCTACCTCATCCTGCAGAATGAGGAGATGGGGGGATGCAGGACAGGCAGATGGAGGATGCTGGACGGGCAGGCAGTTCCTTTAAAGGGAGGCAACGTGGCATAGGGGATGCTATGGAATGGTTCATTGTCTTCATTATTAGCCTCAGGCAAAGCTTCCCTCAATCTCAGATGTCAATGCTACTGGTGGAATGCCCTGCTTCTGCAGAGTGCCAAGACTTGGAGAGCTTTTATCACAGGGAAACTCAAGTTTTGGTTAAGTTGACCTGCTCTGGGGTGAAGGGAGGTCAGAGGCAGATACAACAAGAAGCAACCTTTGCAGAGATTCCATAGGAGGCTACCTACCCAATAGCCCTTGGGAGGGAGTCAGAGGCAGGTCTCGTGCTGGTGACATGGACCATTGAGGTCACCGCCTTGTCTGAACCCTAATAATAGCCAAAGACAGAGAGCTGACTCATACAAAGAGCTAACAGCTATTCGCCCAGTCCCTGAAAGCGGGAGACGTTAGAAAGAAATTCAGTGTTAAGGTATATAGAAGTGACAGAGAACACGTCTCACAGGAAGAGGATTACCAGGGGTAAGACCTGACCCTGGAAGATGTTTTCTAAAAGGGTACATGGCGGCTCTAGGGCAGGCAGAAAGGAGGAGGGTTATGAGGTTGAGGGTTTTTCTTCCTCTCCTCCTTTGAGAAGATATGTCTCTCTTTCAATAAGTTTATTCACATTCTAGCCAGCTGCAAAACAGGGGTGAGAGCCAAGTCCCCCCTGCCAAAGTTCACTCTTCAAACCGGCAGACTCAGGTCTGATAACCAGTTAAAATGCTCAACACAATCGCCGCCTTTTGGTGGAGAACAGAGGCGCCATTGTTTCGGAGATACATTTTCAAGTTCAACTTGTCTAGAATTATGAAATTCAAAACAAGAGCTCCTAGGGTCAATCGGTATCAGAGCAAAGGGAACGGCTGTATCAAATGCAGACCCCCTTTGTTCACCCCCCCACACCCCCCCCCCAAAAAAAAGATTATTTGGATCAAAAAAGTAAAGGGTCAAAAAAGTAAATCATCAGTAACCATGACTGATTACTACTGAAAAACTATCTCAGGGCCATACACTTCCATGCGTGCAGCCTATTCCATTTCTAGAATATGTACTATTCCTTAAAAATCAAAACATTTGATATGACTCCAGGTTTCCCAGAAACTAATGGCTCAAAATGAAAAGCGCGGACTCAGCACCGGTCTGAGAAGGGAGGGGCACTCAGGAAAAGCACAGTGAGACATTACCTTCCACTGACATCAAAGACATCTGGCTTTATAAGAGATGTGCATTTGTGGAAATCGCTTGAGTTATGCTCATCTATTCATTCGACGCATACATGAAAAATGCCTGCTGTTCATGAGAGGGTACACCAGGCCTGTGTCACGCCTCCCCTTCCCTCCCCTCCCCTCTCCTCCCCTACCCCTCTGCAGGGAAAACAAAGTACAGCATAGTTTGGACTGTCAGGAGTTTACAGCCTTGTGAGAATTGGGAAATATAAGAGGAAGAAGAAAGTATGAACTTTCTTCTCAAGTATGAACACATGGCTATGGGGAGGCATCAGGTCCAGGATACCTACTACCTCTCCACATCTAACTCTCAGGCCTGAGAGATGGCTAACTAGAAGACGCTGGCCTGAGGGAGATATTAGTATCTGTCCACTGAGCAGGAGAACCGTATTCTGAGGAATTGAAGGGTCAGAGGTGGACTCTGTTAGAAGAAAAAGTAATACAAAGGTCAAAGGTGTCCTTTGGGAAGGGTTTTCTCGGATTAGAACAGGAAGAGTGAGAGAGACTAGGTGTAGAGACACCAGAGATGTCCGGCTACTCATTAAAACGAGATTACCTTAGACCAAGCATAGGGTGCTGACACTGGTACCTAAGGAAGAAAATGAGACCCAGGTCTTCTCTGCTGATGGTTTTGAATTATAGAGACCTCTAGGAATTGTGTAACTTAGGGCAAAGAAAAGCAGGTGGTATTTTTCAGTTGAAAAAACTCTTTCTATTGAGGAAATCATGTTTGCAGAATAAATTACAAAACCGTAAGATCATTGCAATAAATAAAAAAAGAAGTCTTAACAAAATTCAATACAAAATCTGAGTAATCAAGAGCAGGAGGAAACTTTGGTGACCTTACAATGGGCACTTGGAAAATACCTACAATGAATTCTGTATTCAGTGGTTAAATGGCAGAAGGTTATCCTTGGGAGTGCAACCGTTCATTGCCTCTTTTCAGCACTAAACTGGATGCCAGAGCAACAAGCTAATTCAAAACTAATGAGGTATCAAGGGCCTCAACCGGCCAAAATGTTAGAAAAAAAAGTTGAAGGAATTTATATATTACCTATTACATGACTTACTATAAAGTTATACTAATCAATGAAGTACGGTATCAGTATGAAGATGAATACACAGATCTGTGCAAGAGAACAGAGTCAAGAAGTAGGATCATGCAGACTCAATTTATTTTTAATAAAGCTTCAATCAATAAAGGAAGGTATTTTAAACACATAACCTGGAACAACACGTATCTGTGTACAGAAAAAAAGCGAACCCTTAGTGAACATCACAAACCAAAATTAACTCAAAGTGGGTCACAGAACTAAATATAAGAGCTGGAGCCTACAAGCGTTTCAAGGAAATATAGGAGGGAAAAAAATTGTAATGACCTTGAACAAGAATAAGCAAAGCCAAGCCACAATGAGATACTCCCACACAGTCACCTGATCGGCTACAACGTTAAGGAACCAAAATACTGAGCTGATGAGGATATGGAGCAAATGTAACGACAGACTTCCAGTTAGGATGCCAAATGGTGCCACTTTAGAAAATTATTTGGAAATTTCTTACAAGGTTAGACCAACCACATGACCTGGCCATTGTATTCCTGAGTACCCAAGGGAAATAAAAGGGAGTGTCTACATGATAGGTGTGTATGATGTCTGTAGTCCCTTTATTTGTAGTAGTAGAAAATGCAAACACTTCAAATGTCCATCAGGTCAGTAACAGGCACAGCATGGATGAACCTCAGAGTTCCACTAACTTAGAGAAGCCAGTCCACCAACCCATATTCCCCTCCAAGCCCACAACCGAGGGTAACTACTGTTATCTCATTAAAACAAACAAACAGGAAATACAGACCTATCTAGGGAAAGAAAACAGATCTGAGGTTGCTTGGGAAGAGGGGGCTGGGAAGTATAAAAGAAAGGTTTCCAAAGGGGCGTGGCAAAATTTAGGAACAGCGGCAGGAGAAGGAATCAGCAGTGAACATGGGTGAGAACTTTCTAGACTGTATACTGTGGTGATAAGTGTCCCCCAATATATTGTGCACCCTAATAAACTTATCTGGGGTCAGAGAACAGATCAACCACTAGATAGACATAGAGGTCAGAAAATGGTGGCACTCACACCGTTAATCCTATCACTTGGGAGGCAGAGATCCATCCCGATCTCTGTGAGTTCAAGGCCACACTGGAAATAGCCAGGCATGGTGACTCACACCTTTAATCCCAGGAAGTGATGGCAGGTATATAAGCAGAAAGGTATATAAGGCATGAGGACCAGGAATTAGAGGCTTTTAAGCTTTTAGGCTTTGAGCAGCAGCTCAGCTGAGATCCATTCAGATGAGGACTCAGAGGATTCCAGCGTGAGGAAACAGGTTGGTGAGGTGAGGTTAGCTGTGGCTTGTTCTGTCTCTCTGATCTTTCAGAATCCACCCTAATAATAGATGGCACTGAGGTTTTTTTTTTAGTTGTTGTTTTTAATTTAAGAAGACCTTTTAAGATTCATGTTATAGTATACCATAAATGCATAGACTTTGTGGGCTAGAGAGATGGCTCAGTGGTTAAGAGCACCAACTGCTCTTCCAGAGGTCCTGAGTTCAATTCCCAGCAACCACGTGGTGGCTCACAACCACCTGTAATGGGATCTGGTGCCCTCTTCTGGCCTGCAGGGACACATGCAGACAGAACACTGTATACATAATAAATAAATCTTACAATAAAAATACGTAGAATGTGCCCATTACTCTAAGAAAACTACGTAAGAAAAGGAAACCATTTACTAAACATTATTAAGGCCAATTATTCAGATGTTAACAAGCACAAGATAACGAAGAAATGGGACCTGGACCTTCCCCACTATGACTCTACTGCTCACTGTGAACCTCTGTGTCATAACGCAGCTCTGTAGCAAAAAAAAAAAAAAAAAAAAGAACCAAGCCAACAAAAACAATAACAAAAATCCTCGAAGACTGAAGACACCAGAGTGTGAATACCAGACAGAAAGCGCATCGCAATGGACGCCATGGTCCTTCCCATACCCCTCGCTCTGAGACAGAGGTCCCCAGTCTTACAGCGGCCAATGGTGTTGTCTGAAGGGCACCCCTCAATAACTGACCTGGCTAAAGGGGACCCCTCACCTACTATTCTGCTCCATTCCTACGTCGACTCCAGCCCCAGTTCCCCTGTGACATCAGTTCCAGCCTCTTAGGAGTGCTAGTCCCAAAGGACTCCCCAACAAACCCAGTAAAACATCTGCACACAAAAGTCTGGTTTTCCAAGGAGCAAGACCTTAGTCATCTCTGCAAGGCAGCCTACTATAGGAAACCAAACATCCTGGGAAAAAAGCTTATTTGGCGAATCAAGGACCAAAAGAACCAATTTCCTTAAGCTGAGCAGGAAAGAGGAAAATAGCATTGTTTCCGGTAGATAAAAAGAAACTATCATTGTTAGGACTGATAAACAATAACACAAAGCCCACAAAATCAGTTTGCATATATCACGCAGAGGCAGTATCCTGCATTGCTGACATCCCCCCACCTCTGCCCCCTCCCATGACAATGAGAATAAAGTTCCTATCAGTATTGAGGCCTGAAGGAATCTCCCATTAATACTGATGTCAAGAAAGAGTTAAAAATCATAGTGCTGAGTGCAGTTTTCTGCTGCCTGTCTCGGGGAGGATATCAAAATAAGGGAATCGGGAGAGTGCTATTTACTTAGTTTCCGGGCGCTGAGGAGGGGGTGTGGGTGGGCTCCCTGGAACTCTATAGGAAGTCATCTTTTCTGCCGGAATGACTGGATTTTAAGAGAAGAGCTCTGGTGGCTTCTCCATGGCACTGTACAGAGAGGACAGGAGATGGAAGATGCTAATGAGGGATGGGACTTGTTCTCCAGTCATATGGCTGCAGATAAGGGCAAGCGGAAGAGCTATGTAGATACTTTACTCGGTCACCCAGCACACATCCAGGTCCCAGCCCCAATCATGACAAATACAATGTTGTTTTTTTCTTTTAATCAGAGTAGTTGGTTTTGTTCAAACTTTCTTCAGGTGTGGTTATTTCTTTTGCATGTAACCAAAGGCAATGTTTACACATCTGTGAGTGCCAACCTCATCTACTGACCTTTGTGTCTAGACAAGCATTTCATCCATCTACTGTTCTGGGGTCCCAACTCCATCCAATGGCGGTGGGAGCATATGGCAGGCACAAGTCCCTGGCTCTAATACATTACAGACTGTGCTCCATCCTCAGATCCACAGAGTGAATCCTAAGGCCCAGTGTGAAGGTGTCTGCAGATGAGGCCTTAGAGAGGAGATTGCATCAGGAGGATATGGAGGTCTCATGAGGATCTCTCACTCCTTCGTATAAGCCTCCATTAAGAAGATGATTATTAGCTGGATGGTGGTGGTACTCACCTTTAATCCTAGCACTCGGGAGGGAGAGGCAGGAAGATCTCTAAGTTCCAGGCCAGCTAGGGCTACACAGAGGAACTCTGTCTTGAAAAATGAAAGCTCATTTATGAATCAGAAGGATGGCCCTCATCAGACAAGTCCTTCATCTTGGACCATACATAGGTTGTAAGTACCTAGTCTCTGGTGGTTTGTCATAGGAATGACAAGTGACCAGGAAAAGCCCTGTCTCTGCTACTTACTATTGTGTGAGCTTTCCATAGTACACAGTTTTCTACACCTCAGTCATCTCCATTATAAAACACAGTGACAAAGTGGTAAGAATCTGTGGTCATGAATCTCCCCAACATATGGTTTGCATACGTTTGTAGTAACAAATGCAAACAAAACAAAACAAAAAAACTGCTTACCACCCTGCCTTCCTAATTTGCTAAGCTCAACCCCAGGGCCTAACATACACCAAAGAGTTCCACATCTCTGTCTGTGTTACGGAAGTCCCCTGAGCTGACATCTTTACTGCACAGTATTTGGCCCGTATTCACAAACTGTTAGGATGTCTGTGAACTGCAGACATTTCACAGACTCTCTCCTTGCAGCTCTGCATACCAGCTACACACTGGTAAAATCACCTGAGTGATTTGCTATTTCTATCCCACTGAGGACATTCATACTCCATTAGCCACCAGGCACCTACATTTCTGAAGCCCTCAGAAAGGAACATTATCCAAGCCAGTCCGTTTTGACTATCTCTATGTCCCATCAACTGCCCCTGCTGGCGGGAGAAACAGAATAGTTTACAGTGGAGCCCAAAAGCCTTCACTAGGGTTCACACACTTGCTCCTATTTACCTACAAGCTATGCACCACTTTAAATAAAAATTAAAAAAAAAAAAGGAGTCATAATAATAGTGGTTTCTTATAGGAATATGATAACTAATGCAAACACTTGGGTAAGTCCTGGCATGTTATGAACTCAATGAATATTAATGATCACTAATGAGTCAGTGAAATGCAAGCATTTCTCATTGATGATAAAGACCAGATACTTCCTGTCTAACTTGGTAGAGAGGCTGAGTTCTTTGCTTCCTCGTACACACGATTCAGCCGGCTCTGAATGCCTGAACTCCAATGACCCTCCTGTCTCAGCCTCGAACAGCTTAGACTAAGGGCATGGACTAGTGTGCCCAGCTATCAGTGGAAGTTTCTGCTGAGAAAAAAAAAAAGGTTGCTGTACTTTACTGCAAGATCACCAAAGAGGCTGTCGATCGCTATGTTGTGTGGACAGCCATCCAGAAGTTAAGTCCTAAGAGGACAGCAGTTGTTCCTCCTGGTTCACCAGCATGCTTCCTCCACCAGATAATGGACGACAGGTCACTGTTCCTCTCCTGAACCTTCAAGAGATAAATCTGAGCCTCCTTGGTAGTGACTACACTTAGCCTAGATTGTCTATTAACTAGAACCCTATGTGCTTTGAAGGCTCCTTTTTCTATTTTTTTTTCCTATTTAAAAAATTTCTTAGAAACTGGCCAAAATAACTTTTTCTAATATATCTACTCATTTAAAACAAAAAACTATCCATTTAGCGAACAATTTATGTCAGATATAATAGCACTAAGGAAAAATAATGGATTAACAAAAGAAGAGTAGAAAGGATGGGAGCTGGGAAACGGCCCCTGAAAAGGAATCAGTTGGAAAGTTCAGTTCAGCCACACCAAGCATCTTTTTTTTTTTCCCCCCGAAATGGGGACCAGGAGTGTTTCAGATTGTAGGTATTTCAGATTTTGGAAAATTTACAAATACATCACGAGATTTCTAGGGGATGGGACCCAAGTCTGACCATGAAATTCAATTATGTCTCCGAGGCGCCTCACACACAATGGGAACAATTTAAATGGTATTCTTAGTATGCTTGCGTTTTGACTGTGACCCATCATATGAAGTCAGGTGTGGAATTCTCCACTGTGGCAGCATAATGGTCACACACACACACACACACACACACACACACACACACAGTACTTTGGATTTCAGATTAGAGATGCTCACCCAATAGTGGTGAGGAAAGAGGCTGAGTTCAGAGAGGGTAAAAATACAACCGTGCATTGCCAGCCACACTAAGCACACATCTTTCCGCTTGCTGGGGCAGCATGTAGACAGTGGTGACACTCACCACAAAGTGCAAAGACCTCTGCTGGATCCCAGGCCAGCTGGGCCAACCAGAGACTCACTGTAACTCAACTGGGACCAAAGGAGGAGAGCCGCCTATGCCAGGGGTCAGAGGCAGTGAATGGCAGGAAGAATGCTGCCTGATCTAACAGACTGTTATCGTCTTCCAAATACTTTCAGGTGGCTTGCAACCACAGGCAACAAGTATGATTTTAGTTCCCATTTGTACATACACACACACAGCACATATGGTTAATTTGTTTATATGGGAAGTCTCCTACATAAGCCATATTGTATATGGCTATTATTATCTGACCCTCGCTTTCTCTTTAACTCAAGAACTGCAACCATGTGTTTTTCTTGGCATGCACCTGTCAGTGATGTGACTCCTAGAACACATGGATACCCATATACCATCTTTCAACAACACTGCTTTCAGCTCCCCTAACTTCGGCTCAAGTACACGGGGTTGAGAGGCAGGGATTTCTAGGTTGGTTGGGTGGTCACAAGTGTGCAGGATTTCAGATTCTTCACTCACAGAGGTCCCCTGTAGGTTGTCACTGTCATATAGTTCTACTCATTTCCAGTTCCAATATGCTGGGCTCTGGCTCCCAAACCTGGCTTGCAGACAGGTTAAATGTGGCCAGAGTGGCGAGGAGGAGGAGGAGGCCACTGAGGAAAGGTCACGCAAAATCTAAAAACTCACTGCTGGGTGGGGAGTCCTTCCATTCAACGGATCCACGTTGGCGTGGTGATACCGAGAACAGGGTTAATTTCATCTAAATCTAAGACAGGAGGCAAGAAAATGCTGGGAAGACTCTGGGGCAGCTTTCTAGTCCAAAGAGCCAACTATCATTTTTTTTTTTCCTATGCATAAGCTGGCACACTGAAAGCCAGGGCTACGCATCCGCTGTTACAATCAAGGTCCCACCGAGGGGCTTCTTGAAGAATGTTTACACCTTCCTGCTAAAAGCACAATGTAGTTGAAATCTAAGCAAAATGCTAAAACAAAAATGCCCATTACTGTTTGGGAGAAAACTTCGAACATCGGCCCTGTGCATTTAGCTTCTTAATGAGCCATGGATCCAGCGATTCACAGCCATTCCCCAGCCACCTTCAAGGAGAGCTCCTGTCAGGTCCAATGGATGTCACTGGTATTTCCTAACCGTGAAAGCCCTATGCTACTAGCCAGGTCCCCGTTTAAAAAGGATAATTAGTTTTTCTTTTGTTTTTGACATGCTGTCAAGAACAGCTGCCTCCCCCTTTCCCCCTGACCAAAGGACAAAGGATGAGAATCCATCTTGACAGATACACTAAACTGCAGAGTCCAAACAGTAGGGGAAAGGGGATGTAGCAGGCTAATGTGTATGTATCAGGCATTAGGTCCATCTCAGTATCTCAGTATCTTCCTTAGCATCACAAACTTATCTTTTGTAGACTGGCCACACTCAATGACTCCAAAATGTCACTTCCGCTCGGAGGCCATTAAGCGTCTGACATCCACCTCTAGGGAATACCCAGGAAGGTCAATGGTAGCCTGTGTGTAGAGCCAGGAAGGCAGTGTACAACCACGCAGTGACAATGGGTCTGTCTGGTCAGTTCTTCAGGCAGCCGCCATTCTCCAGATGTTGGCCAATCCATAATTCACAGGGGCTGCCGCACAGCAAGTTCCTTTTGAGCCTTCCTGGTGACACCATGAGGCATATGGCCTCTGACTCCGATAACACTGGCATGTTCGAAACAAAAGAAGGCACAATTTCCCTAAATACTGTTTTTAAGCTGATGCTGTAGTGAGTGGTCTGCTGAACACAGAGTACAATTAACAACAATTAGCCATTGAGTGGCTTAGACACAGACGGTTCGGTTCAGCTTTCGGCCTATATTTTAAACAACAACAACAATAACAAAAAGGCCATCAAACAGAATGCTCCACCATCCTGCAACTGAAGGAAACATAAAGACCACTTCCCATTTCCTGCGTGACCAGACAGCAGTCCTCTACCCCAGTTACACCCCACCCGGTCCCTTCCTCTCCCGACACAAACATGCCTCGGTCCTGGTCTTCTGGTCAGCTGCTCTGTCTTGTTCGGTAGGGAAATAGATAAGCAGCGACATGAGGAAGATAAGTTTGTCAGGATGTGAGGGCAGGAAAAGCTGGAGTGGAGGAAAGGCAAGAGGATGCTGAATTCCTAGTCAGGAGATCCAAAGTGCTCTAAGAACTCACAAGGTGAGCGGAGACCAGAAGGCCCTAGTGGAAAATCTCCCATTTAAACCGCATAAAATTATTTAAAATACTGTATGAAGTGACTTGGGGGCTGAGCATAGTATTTGGACATGAAATCTGAGCCAGTCATCACCTCTTTTGGACTTGAGTTTCCTTTCTAAGATACCCGACCTCTGAACATCCGAAATCAGAAGCGCTTCTGGTCCCAAGCGTCTTGGATGAGGGCTGCTCAGCCTGACATAGGAAGTGCTTTTCTCTGCAGGGATGGGAGGCTCCGTTTCCTAGCGCACAGCATGGTGAAGAGCGAAGGGGGCGTCTAGTCCGGACTGGAGAGTTGAAGCGGCTCTAGGGATCTTCCATTTTAACCTCACAACCACGCAGGAAGGAAGTAGAGGCTTGGGGCCGTTACACAGCTTTCTTAGGGCACAAAGTCCAGCAGTTAGCTTAATTGCAGCATCTCTAACCATGAGCACCCTCGGGAGAAAGGGATGCCTTGACTCGAGGCGTAATTACCCCCCCTCCTCTTGGAAAACAAAACAAAAAAAAAATAAAAAGCCTTGCCTTTTACTTCCAGGTCACTGTGATGTGGTTAGCAGACCAGCTTTACCTTTCACTGAGAAGGACAAACCTTCACCAGAAGGCGACAGGCCAGTCCCAAGTGGCATGGGGTACGAGTCTCTCAGCCCATGTTTCAGAATTTTTCGTGCCTTCTTCCTGGTCTTCAAGAAAACCTTTCAAGGTTTTCATTTAACGTCTCTGTTCTGTCCTGGTTTATGGGTCCTTGTAAGCTTCCTTAAGCATGTTTTGGGGTTCAATGTGGTGGTGTTTGGCACCAGTCTATAACCCAGCACTGGATCTCCAGAAAGGCCAATCTGGGTTATGTAGCAAGACCCGGTCTCAAAAACCAAAAAACAAAGGCCAGCAAGCAAATTTTCTGACACAAAACCAGTGTGTGACAAATATAAAACCATTACCACATATGTGTTAGGCGTTTGTCCTATAGTCTCAGGAGGGTGGGTGGGCTTAAAGATGGCTGGTGAGGTGGCTCAGCAGATAAACATGCTTGCCACATAAGCCTGGTGACCAGAGTTCAATCCCTGGAACCCCTGTTAACATGGAAAGAGGGAACTGACTCCACAATGAGGCCTTCTAATCTCCACACGTGCACCATGGCAAGGGCATTCACATACTCTCCACATCAGCAATCAGTAATTAAAAAAAATACTACGCTAATTGGCATGGTCCGACTAAGATTGGGAGATGGGTCTGGAGACTGGCGCTCCCATCTCCTCAGAATGCACATCCTCCTAAGTAAGACATCTCGGCACACTCACAGAGCACTGAGAACATAACTTCCATGTCCCCAAAAACATGTTGGCATCTTCTTCAGATGAAACTGAGAATATTAGTAAACTTCATGCCACTGAGGTGTGTTTTTTCTCAAAGAGATCTCGGGGAAAACCAGGAACAAATTCCTCAAGGAATTTCACACACAGAAAGGCACCGATAAGGTAAAACTTACTGTTTCTTTCTATATCCACAGGCGCACAAATGACATAAAAATGTGTAACATCTTCCAGCTCCCCAAAAGCGAAGCCATCATTTGTAATAATACTAACTAGGAAGGAGGGAAGGAAGCGGGAGATGGTGAGGCCACTGTTTCCGTTTCTTACCCGGTTCTATGATGGGGTTAGGTCTGGGTTGGGAGGTCCTTTCTAAATGGCAGAAAACAGGCAAATCCCATGGCTCAGCGGGGACAGGCGCCAGGCAGGCCCCACCAGACACCTCTTCAAGCCTGAGTGGTTCTGCCCCAAACCAGAGTAGCATCTGCTCTTCCCCTCTTCCTGCGAGGGCTCTAAGGTCCCTGCATAATTCATGTGGCTCAAGACAAGTGAAATGTGAACTGGGTGAAAATGTGTGCTTTTCAAGTTGGAAGCGGGCAAGGCACCAAGCCCCAACACACACCTCCCAAGTACTGGGAGAGGGCAGGTCTTCCACAAGGCCCTGAATCTCCCACCTCACCTCTGTGAGCTCCATTGTTCTGGGTCCTTTTACAAGCCATGCCTCTCACACCCCACATCCATGGGCTCCTCTTCTTAGCGAACTCTTCTGGGGATTTATCACACTTTGTTTAGGCCACACACACATGGTGTGCTGATAATGTGCAGAAACCGTCAGCTTGCGTTTTGGCTCATCTGGCCATGCTGGGCTCCCTTTCCACTATGTGGGAGATTGTTGGGAATCTCACGTCAGCGGGCGCTTCTAGACCCGGTGTGCTGTTTCCACACTGTCTGAACAGGGACTTCACGCTAAAGAAAAGGAAGATTCTCGAAAGGAAAGTGTGAGTGTGGTGGGCTTCAGTTTGGAATGCACCCAAGTTATTAGCTGTTAGCAAGAGCAATTTTAGGCAAGCTCCCGGGTGCTAAGTAACAGGCTACGTATCTCATTAAGGATCTACAAGACCGTCTATTGTTGTCACGTTAAAGTTCTCTGTATACAGAGAAATCAAAATGTCAGGATTTTCCCGTCTTAGTCCGATGGGAGATGAGTCTTTGAAAAATATACCACGCAACCCCAATTCAGCAACATTGTTTTAATTAATCCACCAGATGGGGCCCAGATGTCACAGGCAAGTTTGATTTCAACTAAGTAATTCATACAATAATACACTATTAAATTTCATTTGAGCAATGGAGAATGCCAAGTTATTCATATATATTAAAAAAAAAATACCTGGCCTGGTTTTTAAATTAAAAAAAAAAATCACATTCTATGGTAGTTTCTATATAAAATGGAATGTATGCAGGTAATATAATTGGTCAATAAAATAAATGGGCTAGTAAGATGGTCCAGCAGGGAGAGTTGCTTGCCCCCAAGCCTGACAACCTGAGTTCAATCCCTGGACCCACACAGTGGAAGAAAAACACCGTCAGTTATACGTTTTCCTCTGACCAGCACATGCATGCTATGGCACGCTCTCCCACACCCATGCAAACACTTAACCACGATAAATAAAAAAAAACAACAACACACCTTTGAACCTTCCTCCCGTTTTATTTAATTTTATGGTGTTCTCCACAGTACAGATTTTCCCACTGTATAGAGAGCTAACTCTGCCCTGGTAGGCTCTTGTCCTCACAACTTAGTTTTAACTCTCTTCCTTAAACTATTGGATGTATTTGGGGTGTGTGTGTGTGTGTGTGTGTGTGTGTGTGTGTATGGGTGTGGACGCAGAGGTGCCCACGGGGCAGAGAGGGAGAACAGGGGATGACGTGCAGGAGTCAGTTCTCGCCTTCCATCATGGGAATCACAGGAGGTGTCACCCGCTATGGCAGGAAATAGCCCTTGCCAGCTGCGACTCCACACTCTGACCCAGTTATCCCGACACTCCAGCCTGCACTAGCCCCACAAGCCTACAAAAGATTCCTATGTGAACGACTAAGCATCTTTCCACTCTTTCCTGATTTTCTTTCCTGCCTCTCCTCTTTAGACCCTCGGCTCCTAAATGGTGGCTTGGCCCAATAAACATTTCATCCTGTTTATACCCATCCACGAGAGAGACAGAGCTGGAATTTGAAAACCTGGTTTTCGGGCCTTGGGCAAGTTGCGGCTTTCCGACTTTAGTTTCGTCTTCAGTGTATGGGAATAATTATATGTATCTCCTTCACTCCACAGGGTTGCCGTTCAGATCAAAGTCAATGCAGGCTGTTTGCAGAATTACTGTTATCAGCGAAGATACTTTCATCCCGATTCAAACTGAGAAACTGGCTGTCTAAGGAGAAGAACTCAAGACCCAGTGGATGATGTCATTCGCTCCGATACTACTTCTAGATCCTGCCTGTCCCAGCTCTCACCCCTCTCCTGCAGCTGCTCAGAACAGACTGACGTCCTCAGACAACAGATCATCTGGTACAGTGTCAGAGGAACGCCCCACCTTCCACATTAACATCCAGATGGAACCCTCAAGTCTCGATTATATCATCGACAGAGGTCCCACACACTAAAGGACAGTTAGGAAAATTTAAATATGACTTGGGTATTCACTGGGACTATGATTAGAATAGCTGTTAGGGAAGATAGTGGTATGATCATTATATAAGAGAAAGTGTTGATTCTTAGGAGATTAACATCAGAGCATTTAGCGGTCGTCACTGGGTCATATTTAGAATTTACTTTTTTTTGAGACAGGGTTTCTCTGTGTAACAGCCCTGGCTGTCCTAGAATTCACTGTGTATACCAGATTGGCTTTGAACTCACAGAGATCCTGCCACCTCTGCCTCCCGAGTGCTGGGAATCAAAGGCATGTGCCACCATGTCTGGCCTAGAATTTACTTTTTAAAAAGTCTAAGTGTCCATGTGTCTGTGGGGAGAAGAGAGAAAGCATAAGGTCAAAACATTAACAACCACCAACTCTAAATTGGAGACATTTGTGATTCTAGTCTCTCTTTTAAAAGATATATACATATACATACATACATATATATATATATATATATATATATATATATATATATATATATGTATGTATGTATTTGTGTGAGGATGCACATGTGTGTGGGTGCCCATTAAGGCCAGAAGAACGTATCAGTTCCCCTGGATCTGGGGTTATAGGCTTTGTGAGCTGCCCGACATGGATGCTGGGAATGGATCCTCAGTCCTCTTTAAGAACAGCAAGTGCTCTTAGCTGCTAAACTATCTCTTTCTCCAGCCCCTGGTTCTCTTCTTTTGACATGCTGTAAGTGTATAAAACTTTTAATGATTAAAATGTAGGAAGATAGTGGGGGGGGGGGGGGGGAACAGAATTACCTGAACACACGCCTCCTTTTTATCTCATTGGCTAAAAGCTGGGAACCAAAATGTCACATCGATTGTTGATAACTGAAAAGGAACAACCAGAACCAAATGAAACCAGGGCTCTTCTCATTAAAGACAAGCAGATGAAGCAGCTGGTTGTGGGTGTAATAATGTACAGAAAGTATCATCATTATTGGGGTTTTCCCCATACTTCGAGGTGCGGCTCAAACCCCAGGTCTGTGTGTTCCTCCTGTCCAAGTCCAAAGTGTATCTGCTCTCTGCCTTGGCAGGCTCCCAGTTGCTGTTCACTGCACACTGCTGGGCAGTTCCTTTTCAAACATTTCCATTTTACTATCCTAGCAACATGGGTTTGTGGAAGAAAATCCAGACACATACGAAGAAAATAAAACTTCACCTTATTCTGAGAGATAGTCACAAGCAGTATTTTACAAAATGTCTTCTCTCTTTTTTTCTACTTCCGTTTCCATGTGAGAGAATTATCCTGCTCTTGGTATAGATGGTCCTGGCCTTAACTAAAATTGACACTCATTAACAGCTGGCCTTTTTTTAAAGTACTTTTTAACTAATCTCCATAACAGCTACAAATTCTCAAAAGGCACATACTGATTCCTATTTATGTACATCACCAACAACAACAAAAAAAATGCTTTTTCTTTGGGGAATTAAGAAGAAAAAATTAATAACCCCAACATGCCAAAACACATACCCTACTTCTACTCATGTTCCTTTTAAGCAACACAGGGAAGCAGAGCAAACCCTCTGGCACTAAGACACCTTAACTAATATATTGTTTTATGTGAATCAAACTCTTGTTTGTTTTTTTCCGGACAGGGTTTCTCTCTGTGTAGCCCTGGCTGTCCTGGAACCTGCTCTGTAGACCATGCTGGCCTCGAACTCAGAGATCCGTCTGCCTCTGCCTCCTGAGTGCTGGGATTAAAGGTGTGTGCCACCACCACCCGGCTAAATAAATTTATTTTTTAAACTAGAGGATTTTTGGTTTAAAACCAAAGATTTTGGGGTTGGGGATTTAGCTCAGTGGTAGAGCGCTCTAGTGCAAGGCCCTGGGGTCGGTCCTCAGCTCTGGCAAAAAAAAAAAAAAAAAAAAAAAAAAAAAAGATTTTGCTCATCTTTTCAAATTTCATTTATACCTATCATTAACTTCAGGTTTCCATATCATAGTGATATGATAGCAAAATAGATAGGATAAACATAATTTTAGGAATCATTATTCTTGGATAAGTCAGTTCATAAAAGTAAGTTTAGGCTGGGTGTGTATCGCAATGTTTGAGAGCCTGCACAAGACCTGGGTTCAAACCCACAAAACAGATAAACTAACTATGACTTCTATGCAAATCATTGCTCCTACAAGTCTGAATCTTGTTTTCAAAACATTGCAGCAAGTTGCTACGGGAAATACACTGTAAATATTATACTAAAAGGAACAATGTCTCTGCCAATTTATCTGCTTTTGAGTCTCAGATTTCGAGACCAACAATGTTTTCTAAAACTAAGACACAATTCTATGTGGCAGACAACCCACACAGAAAACCTTCTACCGCTCAGACCCTTTATAAGACTTTGTGGGCTCATTATTACCAATCAACATTTGTTTACTGAACATTTATGTGCCGGACATAGGGGATTGTGTGGTGTACAAACACAAAGACATCTTCTACTCTTGTGTTCCCAGGCTAGTGTAGAAGCCTCAGAACTGGAGTTCCGGTGTATGGTTGTGAGCCATCATATGGGAACCAAATGTGGGTCCTCTGCAAGAGCTGTAAGCACCCCTCACCTCTGAGCCCCCTTGCCAGCTCAAGCTATGAGCTCTTCCATAGGTACCAAAGAATAGTTGGACAGTGGTGGCGACCGCCTTTAGTCCCAGTACTCAGGAAGCAAAGAAAGGCAGATGGATCTCTATGAGTCTGGAGCCAGCCTGGTCTTCAGAGTAAGTTCCAGGACAGCCAGGGCTACCCAGAGAAACCCTGCCTTGAAAAACCAAAAATGGATGGATGGATGGATGGATGGATGGATGGATGGATGGCTTCTCAAGACTTGGCAAGTTTTACTCTTGAGTAATAACCCTGGCCCGGTGTTAGCTGTTAAGTGACTGACTGCCCACATCAACCAGGCTCACATCAGAATGGAGGGGAAAAAGACAGAAGAACACAAAAACCTTTAAGATGACTAATTTGAAAATTGTGTTTGCTCATTTTCATGGCCAGAGTCCACTAAAGGAGGCAGAGCTGAATTATTTGCTAGCCAATTTTTTTTTTTTTTTTTATGATCATACATATCTGCTACAGATTGGAACTCAATCTAAATTTGTAAAAGTTCTGTCAGAAAAAAATATTCCAATCTACAGAGTGTATTTTTTGATATAGTATTTTTTTTCACCAGTCAAAATATATTTAGAAGGTCTAAAGATAAAACTCCAAAGTCCGTACGGCTACACAGTCAACTGTTCTCACTCATTCTGGGGAGGAACCCTCACATGTGCTCTCCTGTGGACAGGGGATGCTATCCCAGCTGTTTGGGGGGCCCATGTTCAAGACAGTCATCAGGCTATGGAGGCACATGCCTAGTACGTTAGCACTTGGGAGCTGAAGCAGGGAGAGGACCATGACTTTAGGCCAAGCTGAAGCCTGGACCCAAAGGAAAACCAAAATAAAGAGATGCCGAGTTCCATCCCAGATCACACATGGCGGGGAGACAGCTTGCCCCTATATTGACAGCCACACCTGGGCAGACACATGCTCTAACAAATAAATAGACAATAAACAAATAAATAAATAGAGGTAAGAACAACAAAGCCAAATCCCAAAAGCATTCTGTGTTCTGCCTCCTCCTCCTTGTTGTACACTGTACACTCTCAACTCCTGCTAGATTCCCTGTGCACAGTGGTCCCTATGGATCAGCACCTGCCCCATGGTCCTCATTCTGTGCCCCATACTGTTCTTCCCTCCCAGAACTGACTTCCCATGTGCACCTCCTAAAACTCTTTCTTTTCTTAGTCCTGAGCACAATGCAAATGTGGTTTTGTTGTTCACATATTTACTCCTTCAGTTACTTGGAGACAGCGACTGTTCTAAGCTGGTTTGAGTTCCTGATTCTTTTGCTTCTACCTGCCAAGTGCTGGGATTTTTAAATGTTGTATTATGTAAGGAAGTCCTTAATGTTGAATGTTCCCCCAATAAAGTATCGTTTCTGATATTCTAGACGCAGTATTTTGGATTTATTCATTTAGATAAGACACATCATTCCTGGCCTCATATCTGGTCTCTGAGTCACAATGAAACAGCTGCTGAACAGAGAATAGGTCAGGTGACTTGAGCAGAAAAATTTCCCAATTCATATGTCTAAAAATCTCCCAATTGACACGTCTTGTTTGCAGTATCATATCACACTTTATCCATAGGTAGGAATGGGCCTTCAATAAATGTTTGCTATAGGAAAGGAAGAAAACAAAGGAAATTTCAATTTATCCTTTAACTGTACACCGAAAATGGGTTCAACCAGTGGACACATTCATCACAAAAAGGAAAAGAATTCCATTAATTGATCAGTATTTCTTTATTATTGTATCTTCTTTTGCTCAAAAAATATGAGCAACCAAATCCATTTTAAAGATGTACATACTGAGTCCCAGAGAAAAGAAGAAAAGCAAAAAAGACACACTCTTGGTCTCACTTCATCACTTCTGGCCCACTGACGATAGACTTTTGAGTGAGCCAAGACAGCACACATGGGAATCATCCAGTAAAAACCACAAAAATTAAACTCCTCACATGACTTCATTCTTGATGATGGAACACAGTGTGACAATAGCTGAAAATTGGGTTTCTTCCCACTAAAAAACAAAGGTGGCGAGGGTGAGGGTGTGCTGGCCACAAAACTGAACCGGCAAAAGCCATAAAGCTATCCACTAACAGGTGGCATGCAAGTGTAAAGAAAGATATATCAATAAGCAGAAGCCAATCACACATTTGTGCAAAACCTCATCGGGCTGTATTTATCTTCCAATGTAAAAATAGCATTATGATGATGACTAAAAGCTAGTCTAGGGCCATGTGCGACTTCTTGTTGTTGTTCGTGACACGCTTGACAATTTTGAATTTTTTCCTTCTGATCCCCAAACGGATAGGATCATCTTTTCCACCAATACAAGCTCCAAACCTTCATCAAGTCATTCAACCAAAGTGAGGTCCTTTTGGTGTCTCTCCTCGAAGACACAGTTGCTGTGGCCCGCTCCTACATATTCATCAAAAGTCCTGTTTTCCCAGCACCGCTTCTAGGCACAGCTACAGGGAGAGAGATGACTTCCACCACAGGGCTCAGAAAAGCCAGGCCGGGAGTCTCACAGTCTGCATATCGAGTGTATTATCCCCATCTTATAGAGTGTCCTCGCTTGCTCGATCATCCCAGCTCTGAGCAGTGCTCTTCCCCACCCCCCACTCAAGCTCTTTATAATTCTCTCACATAAAAGAAAAGGATAGTCTGAATCAAGATGGGTGATCTGACGGCCCCTCTCCTGAACACCAGGGCTTCCTGTTAGCGCTCTGGGAAAAATAAAATGAAGCAAACATGGACAATCCTTACGGGCGCTCATTACTAAATTTGCTTTTGGAATTTCCTCTGCAAAGGCTTTTAATGCTGTTGGAAAATGCAGGGGATACAGTCCACCTGCTGCAAAGTGCTGTGTTGATGATAACTGAGAAAATAATTATGATACCATACAGAACAATCACTCCAACACAACACCGAGGAGGGGTGGGGGGAGGCACCTGTGTAAGAACTTTAAAACTATTGGTTCTGAGCCTGCCTCTGGCCAATCTCCTGGTACCCAAGCATCGTTCTTGACATAATCTCCCCTGGAGACACCCCCCACCCCCCACCATGGAGCCAAGGGTGAGGACCGGTGAAATTTTGTCTTGAAGATCAGCTTGTTTTATTTTAAAATTTTAACCGATACAAGTATAACACAAGCAGATAGATGCACGTGATTCTAACAGCTTTGTGGGTTAGACTCTGATTTCCTTCACACTCAGGGGAGGAGGAAACTGAAGCAGACACTTAGGCAGTTTGCTGAGGACTCCAAAGACAGTGAGTGACACAATTCCCATTGGCATCTTGGCTGAGGTGCTGCTGGTCAAAGACACTGCAGGCTCAATAAAAGGCAAAGACGATGCTGTCGATTCTACCAGCCTAGCAGCCATCTACACACAAGCAGCTACCGCCCAAAACAATGCTGAGATTTTCCCACGTTGTTCACTATACAAGCGGTGTCCTAGAGCCTCCTGTCTGCTTGCTCTGCCTGGTCTGTATGTCTCTCTCAGCTAGAAGCAGGCTGGCACAGATTTAGCAAACTCTAAAATCTGTTCACCTTGCCAACCTCTGAGGAACACTTACACTGTTTCCACTGTGGGGCTGTCTTGAAGAAGGCTGCTGAAGACATTTCTGTTGGAGGTTCGTTAGGGTGTGTACCTTCATCACTCTTGTTTGAACATAAGGAGGAGAAGCTGCTAGGTCACAGAGAAGACATATATGTAACTATGAAAAGCTACCACACCAGTTTTCCAAAGGGGTTTACTATTTTACACCCAACCCCATCTGCAGCGTGTACCCCGGAATGCCTTGTAGAAAGATCACGTAGCCATGCTCCTAGTGCATTCATCCAGAAGGTCAAGTCTGACATTTATCAAAGCCCGGCTGACCAAGGGGAGTTGAGAAGGCAATGTGGAGACCACTATCATGGAGATCAAAACAGGAAGCGGTCTCACGGCAGCACGTTATGAGTGGGAACTTGAAAACATTAGTTCTGCGAAAGCAGGTGGGCTCAGGACGCCTAGCAGCAAACAGAACAGACACAGGTGCACCGCAGTCCAGCTGTTAAGAGTCTATGGGGACATCAGGGAACTGCTGAATGAGGCTTAGCTCAGCTGTTCTCAGGGGTGCCCCGTTCTCCAAAATGAGACACAAACACACATGCATTAGGAGAGCATGGCCGCCAAGAAGAGAGACAGAGACTCATCGAAGAGAAAAGATTTTCAATGGATCTTGTTAGATAGTGAGGTTTTAAACTTGGGACACAGAGAAAGAAGGTTTCCATTTCAAGCTTAAGAGCAGGATGAGAACTGATGGACACAATGAGAAGCAGGGCACTGTGGTTCATGCCAGCATGTGGAGGCAGGAGGATCAGGACTTCAAGATTTCCCATGGCGTCATTGTGAGCCCAAGGCCAACACCTGCTACAAGAGACCCTGTCTCAAAATACAGTGGGAGAAACGAAAAGGATAAAGTGGGAAGTGTGAAAGGGATGAATACTAATTTACTTACTGAACTTCTGGCTGGGTTAAGGGAGACCAGGGTCAGGCATCAGTCTGCATCCACCCACATCGCATGAGGATGCCACCTCTGTCTGTTGATTGCTGTGGGGTGGTCTTTCTGTACACCATGAATATGTGTTACTAGTATTGGTTAATAAAGAAGCTGTTTTGGCCCATGGTAAGGCAGGATAAGATTCAAGCAGGAGCCGGGGGTGGGGGTGTGGCACACGCCTTTAATCCCAGCACTCAGGAGGCAGAGCCAGGCGGATCTCTGTGAGTTCAAGGCCAGCCTGGTCTCCAAAGTGAATTCCAGGAAAGGCACAAAGCTATCTCGAAAAACAAAAAAACAAATAAAAAAGATTCAAGCAGGAAATCCCAGAGAGAGATACAAGGAGGAGGGCGGAGTCAGAGCAGCTGCCAGTCAAGGCAACATGTCAACAGACCAGTACCGCCATGGCAATGTGACAAAACACAGATTAATAGAAATGGGTTAATTTAAGATGAAAGAGCTAGCTAACAAGAAGCCTGAGCCATAGACCAAATACTTTGTAATTAATATTAAGCCTCTGACTGGTTATTCGGGTACCGAGTGGGCGGGAAAGATTTATCTGGCTACAGTTGATTAGCTGGCCTGACAGCTTCTAAGTACACCACAGCTGTAATGTCAGTCAGTAAATATTTACAAAGCACCTAATTTGGGCCAGCCAAGATCTGCACCAGACACCACTGTAAGTCCTAAAATAACAGATACAGTGTTATCTTACTTCATTGCTGGGTTAAAACACTATGACCAAAAGTAACTTGGAAAGGAAAGGGTTTATTTCATCTTAAAGTTTTAAATCCATCATCCAGGGAAGTTAGATCAGGAACTCAAGCAGGGCAGAAATCTGGAAGCAGAAACTGATGCAGACACCATGGAGGAGTGCTGCTTGCTGACCTGCTCCTCCAGGCTTGACCTCCTCCTCCAACCAAACAAGTAAGCCAAAAAAAAAAAAAAAAAAAAAAAAAAGTGCCCTACAGACTTGCATGTAGGCCAAACCTATGGACACATTTTCTTATTAAGATTCCCGTTTCCCAGATGACCTTGGCTTGTGTATATTGACATAAAAAGCCAACACAAGTGTCCACTCTAGTGAAGCTAAGGGTTTAGCATGGATGTGCTGCTACTTACTAGAGAAAATTCTAGACTAGGATTAGATGGGCATCCCACATCCCCAAAGACCAGGGAACAGAGCCTATTCAGGAACTTCAGAGGGTAACATTAACACAGCTACAACAGGAAATGTAAAACAGTCATTCACCCTTCAATACTGGATCTTAGTGGGTGGGGATGCACTGACAAGAATTTGAAGTGTGGGTCGAAATGGTGAGGAGACAAAGACTTACACTTTACTAAATACGCATATGACAAATGGAATGACTTCAAAAATCACTGTTAGAAACGGTTCTTAAATCACGGGAAAACCAGGATGATGTTAGACCACGTAGATAAAAAAAACAAAAACACAAAACACAAGCCTTTTCTGCTGAGCTGTCCCATCTGTCCCCTGGCTGCAGAGCTCAGCCTCAGTAGGTAGACAACACTGATCTGCATCCCCCCCCCCCCCCCCCCCCCCCCCCCGACCACTTACAACCTGGGTGATGTCAACCAAGGAAATACCTTCTCTGAGCCTTACTGTCTACCCTTGAAAGCTGGTGTGATAAAGGTAGTCACACCCGGATGACACAGGATATCAAAGTACCCAAGGCAAAGTAGAGGCTTGGGAATGTTTAGCTAATTCCTACCTTAAAAAACCAAAATAAAACAAAACCCTCTATATATTCTTCCTGTTAAGAGACTAAATTAGAAAGGATAGTTTTGGAACATCCAAAAGGTGTGAGTAATTGCTCCTAAAAGTATGAAGTGAAAAATCAAAGTTCTTAAACTCCTGGTATAGATCAAAGTATATAAACACATGCTCTATTCTAATAATTTTTCAAATATAAAATAAAATTGTAGATTTGGAGAAAAGGACAAAAAGGAAATCACACCAACTTCAGCCAAGCTGTGGTCCTCTTTGGTTCAAATTAATTTTTCACTTGCCCAAAGCACCACCATGGTGTCTGCAGAGAGTCAGAGAACTTTCCAGGGGTCAAGGCTGGGTTATCCTGACTGCAAGCCAAGCTCTTAGATTGCTGAGCTGTCCCATCTGTCCCCTAAAAACTTTTTGAGTGACATTAGTAATGAAGGCCCAGAACTGCCTGTCCCTTGTTTCCCTCACAAAACTCAACCAGATAAAGGAAGAACAAATGTCCCCTTGTAAGAATAACTGACAGCCAGGCAGTGGTGGCGCATGCCTTTAATCCCAGCACTGGAGGCAGAGCCAGGGGGATCTCTGTGAGTTCAAGGCCAGCCTGGGCTACCAAGTGAGATCCAGGAAAGGCGCAAAGCTACACAGAGAAACCCTATCTCGGAAAAAAAAAAAAATGACTGAGAAACACCTCCCACCCCGCCGCCAGCTGCCTGGCAGAGCTGCACTGGTACCATTTCTGTGGAAGGCTAGACTGAGGATTGCATCACAGAAATGGGAGTAACTGACAGCCTTATGTCTTTCCTTCGTATCTTTCATGGCTCAGATTTGTCCAGAGCTCAGGTAGATTTACCCTTACGGTGAAAAGATAACCTTAGACCCTCCATTGTCCCCACTGCTGTTACAGAGACCTGTAGCGGTTTTGTCTGCCCCCAGTACAGGTATTTGAATCCTAGACCTTACGCATGATAGGCATAGACATGATCAACCAGGGACTCACATCGACCTGTGAAAACTTCTACCCAGAAAAGGAAACGACCACAGAGGGAACCAACAACCTACAGAACGGAGCAAGCTACCGATGCTCTCAGACAAGGGTTCTAAATATCCAGAATCTGGACAAGACACTCGGACGTCTCGGCAGCAAGCCCCAAACAATCTGCTTTGGGAAGGAACAGCTTCTGTGAGCATGCATCTCCCCGCCACATGCACAGCACCACCAATCATCAGGAAAATGCAGATCAATACCACAGTGGGGCGTTGCCTCTTTCCCCCACCAACGGTGACCATCACAAGAGGTGGATGGGTAGTAACACTGGTGTAGTCAGGAAGAAAGGATAGGGAACCATCACACATCGTGCTTGGGACGGTACAGTAGCAGGCCTTTGTGGAAAGGTGCCGAGGGCCTCCTAAAGAAACTACAGATAGAACTACCACAAGAGTAGGCAATTTCTCTGCTGGGTGGATATCTGAATCTCGTCCCCGCAAATGCCAATACACTAAACGCTTGGTGGCCAGTCCTTGGCACTAGATGGTAGCACCTCAAAGGGAGGTCACTGGAAGCGGGCCCTTGAAGGAACCATTAGAATGCAGTCTTCTTGCCGTCTCTCACCTTGCTTCCTGGACACCATGAAATGAGCAGCTCTCATCCATCACACGCCCACCACCGTGGCATTCTTCCCCACCACGTGTGCCAAAGCAGAAGCCAACCAACCATGAACAATGGTTTAGGCTCTGAAACCATGAGCCAGCAAGAACTCTTCCTCCTTAGTAGTTGCTTTACCTCAGGTCTTCATCACAGTGAAAGGAGGCGGCTGAGTAACACAGAGCACATGCCCAAAGTACAGAAATCATGTTGGAGAGAAATCTGTATTTTCTTATGTATGTATTGCAGATCATTAGACTGGATACAGAATAATCCTAGATGTCCAGTGTGGGGCAAATGGGTAAAGACAATGCCATACATATCATACCATGTTATCTGGCCACAAGAAAGAATGAAATCCTATTTGCCAATGCAATATGAATGGAACTGGAAGACACTGTGTTAAGAGAAATAAGCCAAGCACAGAGACCCATTTTTCTCACTTGCATATGGAAATTAAAGAATTTGATCACATAGAAGGAAAAGTGGGTTAGTGGTGACCAAAGGCTGAAGGGGTGTAGGGTACTGAGACTCCACCCCACCCTCAGGTGTGTACAAGGATAGGATAGAGGAAGTGTGACTTCAGATATTCTGCAGTATGGTTATGTAATGATGGCTGGAAACAATTAACTATACACTTCAAAGTAGGTAGGAGAGAGGAGCCTGACAGGTTTGTACACAAAGATATGAAAAATTCAGGAACGACAGAGATGCCTACAATGTTGGTTTAGTTACCACATACCACGTACATGCAATAAGATATATTGTACTCCTTGAATACATGTGATTACATGTCAAAATATTTTTTACTTTAAAGTTATCCAGATTATTATTTTTTGTTGTTCCACTTAGCTTTCCTTTCTTCTCTGTTCCCCTTTTTGGAATTTTCTGCTTCTAATACTAACACAGTGGTGGCTTCACAAATTAAGTAAGATAGACTCTTGAGAAGAACTTACTTCCTTCCATTTTTGCTCTGTGACACTTTTCCCGAAGATTTGAATTCTAAGACAGAGAAAGTGGTATGATAACTTATAAATTTTATTGATTTTGCTGCAAATATAGTCCCAAAATTGGCATAACCTTCCATGAAATGAAGATACCCTACATCTTTGTGTAGTCTTTCCAATAGCCCTATGATGTGAAGGCTTTTAGCATTTACCTGCACTAGTGGGACCAAGTCACTGATGTTCTAGGTAAATCATTTATAATAAAAGGAGTCTATCAGCAGCCCATCCACACTGAATGTGGTATCATCTGCACCCAGCACAGCAGCCCTTGGTTCTAGGTGAGAGAGGTGAGCCACTTATTCTAGAAGCATTTTCTTTGCTATGTCAGGATCCAGGTAAATAAATCACACCCATCTGAAGCCATCTGCTCTTATAAGCATCATGGTCACCCAGGAAACATCACATCTAGTAACAGTCACCCTTTTTTTTCACCGTGGCATAACGATACCACTTAAGAGCTATGAATAGTCTTCAACCAGATGGCATGGATTGGCTTGAGCTGTGATCCCAGTTTTTGAAACAAATTTTTGAATTAATTCATTCCTTAATTCAATCGTTCATTTGGCAAATGTGCATGGCCTTGATGCAAAGTGCCAGCGTGCCTAAAGACAAGGATTCTTGGAGACAGTTGTACATTAAAAAAATTCACATTGAGAAGTCTGGTTATCAAGGATGAAGGCAGAAAGCAATTCAGTAAGATCCAGAAGTATGGCTGATCCCTCAGAGGTCTCCACATTTCTCCCTCTACAGTCTCACCCCAAGAAGCAGGTCAGAAAAGTCCCGAGGTGGACTTGGACTCTGCTTGGTCCCATACTCTTTCTTGTCATAGTGGTTACCACTGTACTGTGTTACAAACCACAAAACAAAGCTGGGCATGGTAGTGCACACCTGGGATCCCGGTGGGGGAGGCTGAGGCTGGTTTCTCGTGCAAGTCCAGCCTGGGCTACATAACAAGTACTAGAGTAGCCAATGCTACATAGCAAGACCTGTTCAAAAAGCAGAACATAAAATAAAATTAAAAAATACTTGAAGGAGAGGAAGGGAGGGAGGAAGGGACCATTCGCATATCCAACCTCTCCATCCAGAGAGATCTTCCATACACATCCTTCAACAGGGTCAAGCCTCAGACTCCCCATGACATAGCTAAACTTTCCTCCCTGCCCCATCCTCCAGGCTTGGACCAGGGGACACATCCTGCACACCAGATCAGTACCCTTTGTCCATCTGACATCATCCCACCCAAGCCATTTCTAGCCTGGGGTCCAATCTGCCCTTGCCTCTTCTCTTCTGCCCCAACCTGCTCTGTCCATCTCAGACTCAGAGCAAAAGAGAGCCACATGCCCAGATCTCATCACAGAAAATGCAAACAATATGAAATACCAAACCAGTCTCTCCCCTCCAAAACTGACCAGCCCTGTGGAAAAGTTTGCCAAAGTAAATTACCTAGATGAACCCCAGGACAGAGAATTGAAAAGAATCATAAACATCAAAGAATTCAAGGAATTCAAAGAAGACACCAAGAAACAGCTCGATGTAATTAAGGAAGAAGAATTTAAGGAGACTAAGGGTTTGAGTGAGGCCCTAGGCAACACAAACACAAGGCTGATGGGAAGGATGAAGACAATCCAGGACTTGAAAATGTAATTAAATAAGGAGAGAGACACATGGAAGAGGAGGCAGCTGAGAGGAAGGTGAAATTAAAACTCAGAAGCTCAACAGAGAACTTAAAGGAAAACCTTACAAGCGGAATGAACGGAGAAGCAGCGAGAATATCAGGACTTGAAGATCAGCGGAGGAGCTAGACGAAATAAGCAGAGACTAGAAAAAAAAATTTACAACACAGGAAATGAAAATACAAGAAATGTGGGACATCAAGAAAAACAAAAAACAAACAAACAAAACAAAACAAAACAAAACAAAAAAAACCTTCAAATTATAGGCACAGATAAGGGAGAAGAATCCCAGGTCCGTGGCACAGACCAACTCGTCATCAAGATCATAGAAGAAAATGTCCCCGAACTAAGGAAAGACAGAGTCATAAGGACACAAGAAGCACACAGGGTACCAAATAGACAAGACCAGAAAGGAGAACCCCTATCATATACCACAGTTAAAGCACCAAGTATACACCACAGAGACAGTGTAATGAAATCTGAAAAGAAAGAAGACACAAGCCACATAGAACAGTCTAGGAATAAACCTAGCCATGGGAGAGAAGGACCTCTGCAATGAAAACTTTAAACATCTGACTACAGAGGTAGGGAAGATGCTAGAAAATGTTAAGGTGCCCCATGTTCATGGCTTGGAAGAATTAATGTTATAAAAATGACTACTTTACCAAAAGCTATTTACAGATTCAATGCAACCTGAATCAAAATCTCCTCATTCTTCAACAGAAATAGAAAAAAAAAAAAAAAAGTCTACAAAAATTCATGTGGAACCACAAAAGACCCTGGACAGCCAAAACAAATCTAAACAAAAATAAACATACTGGAGAGATGATCACTCTAGATCTTAAGATATATAGTACAGAGCCATAGTAAGATAAACAGTATGGCACTGGTACAAAAGCAGACACAAAGATCAATGGAACAAAAAATCCAAACACGAGGAGGGTATGTAACTTCAACCACTTAATATCTGACAAAGATGCCACAATGTAAGGAGGAGAAAAGAAAGCATCTTCCACAAACGGTGCTGGGAAAACTAGATACCTACACGTGGAAGAATTGAATTAGATCTGTGTCCATCACTGTGCACAAAAACTAATTTCAAATTGATCAAAGACCTTCCAGGGGAGCGAATCAAGCCATATCCTACCCAGCTATGACGCCTATGAACTGTAACCATGACCAGCCTGGCATAACAACCCTAGGTCCGCAGTAGTGGAAGGCAGACCTTGGTGGTGACCACCATCTCTCTAACTGGACTTAAGCCCCACTCAAGAAGGAAACCATGCCTGGTACAGACACCTCATTAATGACACAGGGCTCGTGACGTCATCCACCTCGTAGGAGAACCTACAACCACCACTCAACGAAACCAGCGAAATCCCTAACTACACTCTGATACCCACACAGTTAAGTTTGGTCCTCACTCAACAGGGAAACTCCTCTTTGTAACAGATGGAGACAATGACAGAAAACCACGGCCAACCAAAACGCAGAGTTGTAGAGCCCAGGAACAGGGGCTCCATCTGCAGAACACTCTTGCGCCTAAGACTCGGGAACACCATGGAAGAGGGGGCAGGAAGATTACAAGAGTCAGAAGCGCTGATGTTGTGTCTCCTAGAGAAGTCAGAAGCTACACTCATCAACTCTCACCAACATGATGGCCTAGGTGTGAGCTGACCGAGGATAAAAACAAGAGACACGCATAAAGAACTCTGGGCAACTAAGGAATGCTGGGAGCGGAATAAACAGTCTTCCCCAGGGAATATCACACTGTCTATCTAAAACCAAATTGTCAGCTCTAAAAACATACGTGCAGGTAACACTACACAGACTGATCAGGCTATGTTTAAGTATATATATATATATATTCATGTAACAATAATTATTGAAAAAAGAGGCTATAAATTTCAAATCCATCAAGGAGGGGTATGTGGATGGGTTTGTGGGGGGAAGAGCAGGAAGGGGTAGCATAATTATAATCTCAAAAATAATGCAAATAGCCGGGCGGTGGTGGCGCACGCCTGTAATTCCAACACTCGGGAGGCAGAGCCAGGTGGATCTCTGTGAGTTCGAAGCCAGCCTGGTCTACAAAGCGAGTTCCAGGAAAGGCGCAAAACTACACAGAGAAACCCTGTCTCAAAAAACAAAAAAAAAAACAAAAAAAAATAATAATAGAAATAATCAAATAAAAGAAAGAAAAAAAAT